>NC_090650.1:446949170-447164059 GCF_040937935.1 Hyperolius riggenbachi | reverse complement strand
ATGAGGGATGAGTATATGAGGGATGTGTATATGAGGGATGAGTATATGAGGGATGAGTATATGAGGGATGAGCATATGAGGGATGTCTATATGAGGGATGTGTATATGAGGGATGAGTATATGAGGGATGAGTATATGAGGGATGTCTATATGAGGGATGAGTATATGAGGGATGAGTATATAAGGGATGAGTATATGAGGGATGAGTATATGAGGGATGTCTATATGAGGGATGTGTATATGAGGGATGAGTATATGAGGGATGAGTATATGAGGGATGAGTATATGAGGGATGAGTATATGAGGGATGTCTATATGAGGGATGAGTATATGAGGGATGAGTATATGAGGGATGAGTATATGAGGGATGAGTATATGAGGGATGTCTATATGAGGGATGAGTATATGAGGGATGTCTATATGAGGGATGAGTATATGAGGGATGTCTATATGAGGGATGAGTATATGAGGGATGTCTATATGAGGGATGAGTATATGAGGGATGTCTATATGAGGGATGAGTATATGAGGGATGAGTATATGAGGGATGAGTATATGAGGGATGAGTATATGAGGGATGTCTATATGAGGGATGTGTATATGAGGGATGAGTATATGAGGGATGTCTATATGAGGGATGTGTATATGAGGGATGTGTATATGAGGGATGAGTATATGAGGGATGAGTATATGAGGGATGAGTATATGAGGGATGAGTATATGAGGGATGTCTATATGAGGGATTGTCTATATGAGGGATGAGTATATGAGGGATGTGTATATGAGGGATGAGTATATGAGGGATGAGTATATGAGGGATGAGTATATGAGGGATGTCTATATGAGGGATGAGTATATGAGGGATGTCTATATGAGGGATGAGTATATGAGGGATGAGTATATGAGGGATGAGTATATGAGGGATGAGTATATGAGGGATGAGTATATGAGGGATGAGTATATGAGGGATGTCTATATGAGGGATGTGTATATGAGGGATGAGTATATGAGGGATGAGTATATGAGGGATGTCTATATGAGGGATGTCTATATGAGGGATGAGTATATGAGGGATGAGTATATAAGGGATGAGTATATGAGGGATGAGTATATGAGGGATGAGTATATGAGGGATGTCTATATGAGGGATGTGTATATGAGGGATGAGTATATGAGGGATGAGTATATGAGGGATGAGTATATGAGAGATGAGTATATGAGGGATGTCTATATGAGGGATGAGTATATGAGGGATGAGTATATGAGGGATGAGTATATGAGGGATGAGTATATGAGGGATGTCTATATGAGGGATGTCTATATGAGGGATGTGTATATGAGAGGATGAGTATATGAGGGATGAGTATATGAGGGATGAGTATATGAGGGATGTCTATATGAGGGATGTCTATATGAGGGATGAGTATATGAGGGATGAGTATATGAGGGATGTGTATATGAGGGATGAGTACATAGGGATGAGTATATGAGGGATGTCTATATGAGGGATGAGTATATGAGGGATGAGTATATGAGGGATGAGTATATGAGGGATGTGTATATGAGGGGATGAGTATATGAGGGATGTCTATATGAGGGATGAGTATATGAGGGATGAGTATATGAGGGATGAGTATATGAGGGATGTCTATATGAGGGATGAGTAAGTGAGGGATGTCTATATGAGGGATGAGTATATGAGGGATGAGTATATCAGGGATGAGTATATGAGGGATGTCTATATGAGGAATGTGTATATGAGGGATGTCTATATGAGGGATGAGTATATGAGGGATGCCTATATGAGGGATGTGTATATGAGGGATGAGTATATGAGGGATGTCTATATGAGGGATGAGTATATGAGGGATGTCTATATGAGGAATGTGTATATGAGGGATGTCTATATGAGGGATGAGTATATGAGGGATGAGTATATGAGGGATGTGTATATGAGGGATGTGTATATGACGGATGAGTATATGAGGGATGAGTATATGAGGGATGTGTATATGAGGGATGAGTATATGAGGGATGAGTATATGAGGGATGCCTATATGAGGGATGAGTATATGAGGGATGTGTATATGAGGGATGTGTATATGAGGGATGTCTATATGAGGGATGAGTATATGAGGATGAGTATATGAGAGATGTCTATATGAGGGATGAGTATATGAGGGATGAGTATATGAGGGATGTCTATATGAGGGATGAGTATATGAGGGATGAGTATATGAGGGATGAGTATATGAGGGATGAGTATATGAGGGATGAGTATATGAGGATGAGTATATGAGGGATGTCTATATGAGGGATGAGTATATGAGGGATGTCTATATGAGGGATGAGTATATGAGGGATGAGTATATGAGGGATGAGTATATGAGGGATGAGTATATGAGGGATGTCTATATGAGGGATGAGTATATGAGGGATGTCTATATGAGGGATGAGTATATGAGGGATGAGTATATGAGGGATGTGTATATGAGGGATGAGTATATGAGGGATGAGTATATGAGGGATGAGTATATGAGGGATGTCTATATGAGGGATGAGTATATGAGGGATGTCTATATGTGGGATGAGTATATGAGGGATGTCTATATGAGGGATGAGTATATGAGGGATGTCTATATGAGGGATGAGTATATGAGGGATGTCTATATGAGGGATGTGTATATGAGGGATGAGTATATGAGGGATGAGTATATGAGGGATGAGTATATGAGGGGATGAGTATATGAGGGATGTGTATATGAGGGATGTGTATATGAGGGATGAGTATACGAGGGATGTCTATATGAGGGATGTGTATATGAGGGATGAGTATATGAGGGATGAGTATATGAGGGATGAGTATATGAGGGATGAGTATATGAGGGATGAGTATATGAGGGATGAGTATATGAGGGATGTCTATATGAGGGATGTGTATATGAGGGATGAGTATATGAGGGATAAGTATATGAGGGATGAGTATATGAGGGATGTCTATATGAGGGATGAGTATATGAGGGATGTCTATATGAGGGATGAGGATATGAGGGATGAGTATATGAGGGATGAGTATATGAGGGATGTCTATATGAGGGATGTGTATATGAGGGATGAGTATATGAGGGATGAGTATATGAGGGATGTCTATATGAGGGATGTCTATATGAGGGATGTGTATATGAGGGATGAGTATATGAGGGATGAGTATATGAGGGATGAGTATATGAGGGATGTCTATATGAGGGATGAGTATATGAGGGATGAGTATATAAGGGATGAGTATATGAGGGATGAGTATATGAGGGATGTCTATATGAGGGATGTGTATATGAGGGATGAGTATATGAGGGATGAGTATATGAGGGATGAGTATATGAGGGATGTCTATATGAGGGATGAGTATATGAGGGATGAGTATATGAGGGATGAGTATATGAGGGATGAGTATATGAGAGATGTCTATATGAGGGATGAGTATATGAGGGATGAGTATATGAGGGATGTCTATATGAGGGATGAGTATATGAGGGATGTCTATATGAGGGATGAGTATATGAGGGATGTCTATATGAGGGATGTGTATATGAGGGATGAGTATATGAGGGATGAGTATATGAGGGATGTCTATATGAGGGATGTGTATATGAGGGATGAGTATATGAGGGATGTCTATATGAGGGATGTCTATATGAGGGATGTGTATATGAGAGATGAGTATATGAGGGATGAGTATATGAGGGATGAGTATATGAGGGATGAGTATATGAGGGACGAGTATATGAGGGATGTCTATATGAGGGATGTGTATATGAGGGATGAGTATATGAGGGATGAGTATATGAGGGATGAGTATATGAGGGATGTCTATATGAGGGATGAGTATATGAGGGATGTCTATATGAGGGATGAGGATATGAGGGATGAGTATATGAGGGATGTCTATATGAGGGATGAGTATATGAGGGATGAGTATATGAGGGATGAGTATATGAGGGATGTCTATATGAGGGATGTGTATATGAGGGATGAGTATATGAGGGATGTGTATATGAGGGATGAGTATATGAGGGATGAGTATATGAGGGATGTCTATATGAGGGATGAGTATATGAGGGATGAGTATATGAGGGATGAGTATATGAGGGATGAGTATATGAGGGATGTCTATATGAGGGATGTCTATATGAGGGATGTGTATATGAGGGATGAGTATATGAGGGATGTGTATATGAGGGATGAGTATATGAGGGATGTCTATATGAGGGATGAGTACATGAGGGATGAGTATATGAGGGATGAGTATATGAGGGATGTCTATATGAGGGATGTATATATGAGGGATGAGTATATGAGGGATGAGTATATGAGGGATGTCTATATGAGGGATGTCTATATGAGGGATGTGTATATGAGGGATGAGTATATGAGGGATGAGTATATGAGGGATGAGTATATGAGGGATGAGTATATGAGGGATGTCTATATGAGGGATGTCTATATGAGGGATGAGTATATAAGGGATGAGTATATGAGGGATGAGTATATGAGGGATGTCTATATGAGGGATGTGTATATGAGGGATGAGTATATGAGGGATGAGTATATGAGGGATGTCTATATGAGGGATGAGTATATGAGGGATGAGTATATGAGGGATGAGTATATGAGGGATGAGTATATGAGGGATGTCTATATGAGGGATGAGTATATGAGGGATGTCTATATGAGGGATGAGTATATGAGGGATGTCTATATGAGGGATGAGTATATGAGGGATGTCTATATGAGGGATGAGTATATGAGGGATGTCTATATGAGGGATGTGTATATGAGGGATGAGTATATGAGGGATGAGTATATGAGGGATGAGTATATGAGGGATGTCTATATGAGGGATGTGTATATGAGGGATGGTATATGAGGATGAGTATATGAGGGATGTCTATATGAGGGATGTGTATATGAGAGATGAGTATATGAGGGATGAGTATATGAGGGATGAGTATATGAGGGATGAGTATATGAGGGATGAGTATATGAGGGACGAGTATATGAGGGATGTGTATATGAGGGATGAGTATATGAGGGATGAGTATATGAGGGATGTCTATATGAGGGATGAGGATATGAGGGATGAGTATATGAGGGATGTCTATATGAGGGATGTGTGTATGAGGGATGAGTATATGAGGGATGAGTATATGAGGGATGAGTATATGAGGGATGTGTATATGACGGATGTGTATATGAGGGATGAGTATATGAGGGATGTGTATATGAGGGATGAGTATATGAGGGATGAGTATATGAGGGATGTCTATATGAGGGATGAGTATATGAGGGATGAGTATATGAGGGATGAGTATATGAGGGATGAGTATATGAGGGATGTCTATATGAGGGATGTCTATATGAGGGATGTGTATATGAGAGATGAGTATATGAGGGATGAGTATATGAGGGATGAGTATATGAGGGATGTCTATATGAGGGATGTCTATATGAGGGATGAGTATATGAGGGATGAGTATATGAGGGATGTGTATATGAGGGATGAGTATATGAGGGATGTCTATATGAGGGATGAGTACATGAAGGATGAGTATATGAGGGATGTCTATATGAGGGATGAGTATATGAGGGATGAGTATATGAGGGATGAGTATATGAGGGATGAGTATATGAGGGATGAGTATATGAGGGATGTGTATATGAGGGATGAGTATATGAGGGATGTCTATATGAGGGATGAGTATATGAGGGATGAGTATATGAGGGATGAGTATATGAGGGATGTCTATATGAGGAATGAGTAAGTGAGGGATATCTATATGAGGGATGAGTATATGAGGGATGAGTATATCAGGGATGAGTATATGAGGGATGTCTATATGAGGGATAAGTATATGAGGGATGAGTATATGAGGGATGAGTATATGAGGGATGTCTATATGAGGGATGTGTATATGAGGGATGAGTATATGAGGGATGAGTATATGAGGGATGTCTCTATGAGGGATGAGTATATGAGGGATGTCTCTATGAGGGATGAGTATATGAGGGATGAGTATATAAGAAATGAGTATATGAGGGATGAGTATATGAGGGATGTGTATATGAGGGATGTGTATATGAGGGATGAGTATATGAGGGATGAGTATATGAGGGATGAGTATATGAGGGATAAGTATATGAGGAATGAGTATATGAGGGATGAGTATATGAGGGATGTCTATATGAGTGATGAGTATATGAGGGATGTCTATATGAGGGATGAGTATATGAGGGATGAGTATATGAGGGATGAGTATATGAGGGATGAGTATATGAGGGATGTCTATATGAGGGATGTCTATATGAGGGATGAGTATATGAGGGGTGTCTATATGAGGGATGTGTATATGAGGGATGAGTATATGAGGGATGTCTATATGAGGAATGTGTATATGAGGGATGTCTATATGAGGGATGCCTATATGAGGGATGTGTATATGAGGGATGAGTATATGAGGGATGTGTATATGAGGGATGAGTATATGAGGGATGAGTATATGAGGGATGTCTATATGAGGAATGTGTATATGAGGGATGTCTATATGAGGGATGAGTATATGAGGGATGAGTATATGAGGGATGTGTATATGAGGGATGTGTATATGACGGATGAGTATATGAGGGATGTGTATATGAGGGATGAGTATATGAGGGATGAGTATATGAGGGATGAGTATATGAGGGATGCCTATATGAGGGATGAGTATATGAGGGATGTGTATATGAGGGATGTCTATATGAGGGATGAGTATATGAGAGATGAGTATATGAGAGATGAGTATATGAGAGATGTCTATATGAGGGATGAGTATATGAGGGATGAGTATATGAGGGATGAGTATATGAGGGATGAGTATATGAGGGATGTCTATATGAGGGATGAGTATATGAGGGATGTCTATATGAGGGATGTCTATATGAGGGATGAGTATATGAGGGATGAGTATATGAGGGATGAGTATATGAGGGATGAGTATATGAGGGATGTCTATATGAGGGATGAGTATATGAGGGATGTGTATATGAGGGATGAGTATATGAGGGATGAGTATATGAGGGATGAGTATATGAGGGATGTCTATATGAGGGATGAGTATATGAGGGATGTCTATATGAGGGATGAGTATATGAGGGATGTCTATATGAGGGATGAGTATATGAGGGATGTCTATATGAGGGATGAGTATATGAGGGATGTCTATATGAGGGATGTGTATATGAGGGATGAGTATATGAGGGATGAGTATATGAGGGATGAGTATATGAGGGATGTGTATATGAGGGATGTGTATATGAGGGATGAGTATATGAGGGATGTGTATATGAGGGATGAGTATATGAGGGATGAGTATATGAGGGATGAGTATATGAGGGATGAGTATATGAGGGATGAGTATATGAGGGATGAGTATATGAGGGATGTCTATATGAGGGATGTGTATATGAGGGATGAGTATATGAGGGATGAGTATATGAGGGATGAGTATATGAGGGATGAGTATATGAGGGATGTCTATATGAGGGATGAGTATATGAGGGATGTCTATATGAGGGATGAGGATATGAGGGATGAGTATATGAGGGATGAGTATATGAGGGATGTGTATATGAGGGATGAGTATATGAGGGATGAGTATATGAGGGATGTCTATATGAGGGATGTCTATATGAGGGATGTGTATATGAGAGATGAGTATATGAGGGATGAGTATATGAGGGATGAGTATATGAGGGATGTCTATATGAGGGATGTCTATATGAGGGATGAGTATATGAGGGATGAGTATATGAGGGATGTGTATATGAGGGATGAGTATATGAGGGATGTCTATATGAGGGATGAGTACATGAAGGATGAGTATATGAGGGATGTCTATATGAGGGATGAGTATATGAGGGATGAGTATATGAGGGATGAGTATATGAGGGATGAGTATATGAGGGATGAGTATATGAGGGATGTGTATATGAGGGATGAGTATATGAGGGATGTCTATATGAGGGATGAGTATATGAGGGATGAGTATATGAGGGATGAGTATATGAGGGATGTCTATATGAGGAATGAGTAAGTGAGGGATATCTATATGAGGGATGAGTATATGAGGGATGAGTATATCAGGGATGAGTATATGAGGGATGTCTATATGAGGGATAAGTATATGAGGGATGAGTATATGAGGGATGAGTATATGAGGGATGTCTATATGAGGGATGTGTATATGAGGGATGAGTATATGAGGGATGAGTATATGAGGGATGTCTCTATGAGGGATGAGTATATGAGGGATGTCTCTATGAGGGATGAGTATATGAGGGATGAGTATATAAGAAATGAGTATATGAGGGATGAGTATATGAGGGATGTGTATATGAGGGATGTGTATATGAGGGATGAGTATATGAGGGATGAGTATATGAGGGATGAGTATATGAGGGATAAGTATATGAGGAATGAGTATATGAGGGATGAGTATATGAGGGATGTCTATATGAGTGATGAGTATATGAGGGATGTCTATATGAGGGATGAGTATATGAGGGATGAGTATATGAGGGATGAGTATATGAGGGATGAGTATATGAGGGATGTCTATATGAGGGATGTCTATATGAGGGATGAGTATATGAGGGGTGTCTATATGAGGGATGTGTATATGAGGGATGAGTATATGAGGGATGTCTATATGAGGAATGTGTATATGAGGGATGTCTATATGAGGGATGCCTATATGAGGGATGTGTATATGAGGGATGAGTATATGAGGGATGTGTATATGAGGGATGAGTATATGAGGGATGAGTATATGAGGGATGTCTATATGAGGAATGTGTATATGAGGGATGTCTATATGAGGGATGAGTATATGAGGGATGAGTATATGAGGGATGTGTATATGAGGGATGTGTATATGACGGATGAGTATATGAGGGATGTGTATATGAGGGATGAGTATATGAGGGATGAGTATATGAGGGATGAGTATATGAGGGATGCCTATATGAGGGATGAGTATATGAGGGATGTGTATATGAGGGATGTCTATATGAGGGATGAGTATATGAGAGATGAGTATATGAGAGATGAGTATATGAGAGATGTCTATATGAGGGATGAGTATATGAGGGATGAGTATATGAGGGATGAGTATATGAGGGATGAGTATATGAGGGATGTCTATATGAGGGATGAGTATATGAGGGATGTCTATATGAGGGATGTCTATATGAGGGATGAGTATATGAGGGATGAGTATATGAGGGATGAGTATATGAGGGATGAGTATATGAGGGATGTCTATATGAGGGATGAGTATATGAGGGATGTGTATATGAGGGATGAGTATATGAGGGATGAGTATATGAGGGATGAGTATATGAGGGATGTCTATATGAGGGATGAGTATATGAGGGATGTCTATATGAGGGATGAGTATATGAGGGATGTCTATATGAGGGATGAGTATATGAGGGATGTCTATATGAGGGATGAGTATATGAGGGATGTCTATATGAGGGATGTGTATATGAGGGATGAGTATATGAGGGATGAGTATATGAGGGATGAGTATATGAGGGATGTGTATATGAGGGATGTGTATATGAGGGATGAGTATATGAGGGATGTGTATATGAGGGATGAGTATATGAGGGATGAGTATATGAGGGATGAGTATATGAGGGATGAGTATATGAGGGATGAGTATATGAGGGATGAGTATATGAGGGATGTCTATATGAGGGATGTGTATATGAGGGATGAGTATATGAGGGATGAGTATATGAGGGATGAGTATATGAGGGATGAGTATATGAGGGATGTCTATATGAGGGATGAGTATATGAGGGATGTCTATATGAGGGATGAGGATATGAGGGATGAGTATATGAGGGATGAGTATATGAGGGATGTGTATATGAGGGATGAGTATATGAAGGATGAGTATATGAGGGATGAGCATATGAGGGATGTCTATATGAGGGATGTGTATATGAGGGATGAGTATATGAGGGATGAGTATATGAGGGATGTCTATATGAGGGATGTCTATATGAGGGATGAGTATATAAGGGATGAGTATATGAGGGATGAGTATATGAGGGATGTCTATATGAGGGATGTGTATATGAGGGATGAGTATATGAGGGATGAGTATATGAGGGATGAGTATATGAGGGATGTCTATATGAGGGATGAGTATATGAGGGATGAGTATATGAGGGATGAGTATATGAGGGATGAGTATATGAGGGATGAGTATATGAGGGATGTCTATATGAGGGATGAGTATATGAGGGATGTCTATATGAGGGATGAGTATATGAGGGATGTCTATATGAGGGATGAGTATATGAGGGATGTCTATATGAGGGATGAGTATATGAGGGATGTCTATATGAGGGATGAGTATATGAGGGATGAGTATATGAGGGATGAGTATATGAGGGATGTCTATATGAGGGATGAGTATATGAGGGATGTCTATATGAGGGATGTGTATATGAGGGATGAGTATATGAGGGATGAGTATATGAGGGATGAGTATATGAGGGATGAGTATATGAGGGACGAGTATATGAGGGATGTCTATATGAGGGATGTCTATATGAGGGATGTCTATATGAGGGATGTGTATATGAGGGATGTGTATATGAGGGATGAGTATATGAGGGATGAGTATATGAGGGATGAGTATATGAGGGATGTCTATATGAGGGATGAGTATATGAGGGATGTCTATATGAGGGATGAGGATATGAGGGATGAGTATATGAGGGATGAGTATATGAGGGATGTCTATATGAGGGATGTGTATATGAGGGATGAGTATATGAGGGATGAGTATATGAGGGATGAGTATATGAGGGATGTCTATATGAGGGATGTGTATATGAGGGATGAGTATATGAGGGATGAGTATATGAGGGATGAGTATATGAGGGATGTCTATATGAGGGATGTCTATATGAGGGATGAGTATATGAGGGATGAGTATATAAGGGATGAGTATATGAGGGATGAGTTTATGAGGGATGAGTATATGAGGGATGTCTATATGAGGGATGTGTATATGAGGGATGAGTATATGAGGGATGTGTATATGAGGGATGAGTATATGAGAGATGAGTATATGAGGGATGTCTATATGAGGGATGAGTATATGAGGGATGAGTATATGAGGGATGAGTATATGAGGGATGAGTATATGAGGGATGTCTATATGAGGGATGTCTATATGAGGGATGTGTATATGAGAGATGTCTATATGAGGGATGAGTATATGAGGGATGAGTATATGAGGGATGTCTATATGAGGGATGTCTATATGAGGGATGAGTATATGAGGGATGAGTATATGAGGGATGTGTATATGAGGGATGTCTATATGAGGGATGAGTATATGAGGGATGTCTATATGAGGGATGAGTATATGAGGGATGAGTATATGAGGGATGAGTATATGAGGGATGTGTATATGAGGGATGAGTATATGAGGGATGTCTATATGAGGGATGAGTATATGAGGGATGAGTATATGAGGGATGAGTATATGAGGGATGTCTATATGAGGGATGAGTAAGTGAGGGATGTCTATATGAGGGATGAGTATATGAGGGATGAGTATATGAGGGATGAGTATATCAGGGATGAGTATATGAGGGATGTCTATATGAGGGATAAGTATATGAGGGATGAGTATATGAGGGATGAGTATATGAGTGATGTCTATATGAGGGATGTGTATATGAGGGATGAGTATATGAGGGATGAGTATATGAGGGATGTCTATATGAGGGATGAGTATATGAGGGATGAGTATATAAGGGATGAGTATATGAGGGATGAGTATATGAGGGATGTGTATATGAGGGATGAGTATATGAGGGATGAGTATATGAGGGATAAGTATATGAGGAATGAGTATATGAGGGATGAGTATATGAGGGATGTCTATATGAGTGATGAGTATATGAGGGATGTCTATATGAGGGATGAGTATATGAGGGATGAGTATATGAGGGATGAGTATATGAGGGATGAGTATATGAGGGATGTCTATATGAGGGATGAGTATATGAGGGGTGTCTATATGAGGGATGTGTATATGAGAGATGAGTATATGAGGGATGAGTATATGAGGTATGTCTATATGAGGGATGTGTATATGAGGGATGTCTATATAAGGGATGAGTATATGAGGGATGAGTTAATGAGGGATGTGTATATGAGGGATGAGTATATGAGGGATGTCTATATGAGGGATGAGTATATGAGGGATGAGTATATGAGGGGTGTCTATATGAGGGATGTGTATATGAGAGATGAGTATATGAGGGATGAGTATATGAGGTATGTCTATATGAGGGATGAGTATATGAGGGATGAGTATATGAGGGATGAGTATATGAGGGATGTCTATATGAGGGATGTGTATATGAGGGATGAGTATATGAGGGATGTGTATATGAGGGATGAGTATATGAGAGATGAGTATATGAGGGATGTCTATATGAGGGATGAGTATATGAGGGATGAGTATATGAGGGATGAGTATATGAGGGATGAGTATATGAGGGATGTCTATATGAGGGATGTCTATATGAGGGATGTGTATATGAGAGATGAGTATATGAGGGATGAGTATATGAGGGATGAGTATATGAGGGATGTCTATATGAGGGATGTCTATATGAGGGATGAGTATATGAGGGATGAGTATATGAGGGATGTGTATATGAGGGATGAGTACATAAGGGATGAGTATATGAGGGATGTCTATATGAGGGATGAGTATATGAGGGATGAGTATATGAGGGATGAGTATATGAGGGATGTGTATATGAGGGATGAGTATATGAGGGATGTCTATATGAGGGATGAGTATATGAGGGATGAGTATATGAGGGATGAGTATATGAGGGATGTCTATATGAGGGATGAGTAAGTGAGGGATGTCTATATGAGGGATGAGTATATGAGGGATGAGTATATCAGGGATGAGTATATGAGGGATGTCTATATGAGGAATGTGTATATGAGGGATGTCTATATGAGGGATGAGTATATGAGGGATGCCTATATGAGGGATGTGTATATGAGGGATGAGTATATGAGGGATGTCTATATGAGGGATGAGTATATGAGGGATGTCTATATGAGGAATGTGTATATGAGGGATGTCTATATGAGGGATGAGTATATGAGGGATGAGTATATGAGGGATGTGTATATGAGGGATGTGTATATGACGGATGAGTATATGAGGGATGAGTATATGAGGGATGTGTATATGAGGGATGAGTATATGAGGGATGAGTATATGAGGGATGCCTATATGAGGGATGAGTATATGAGGGATGTGTATATGAGGGATGTGTATATGAGGGATGTCTATATGAGGGATGAGTATATGAGAGATGAGTATATGAGAGATGTCTATATGAGGGATGAGTATATGAGGGATGAGTATATGAGGGATGTCTATATGAGGGATGAGTATATGAGGGATGAGTATATGAGGGATGAGTATATGAGGGATGAGTATATGAGGGATGAGTATATGAGGGATGAGTATATGAGGGATGTCTATATGAGGGATGAGTATATGAGGGATGTCTATATGAGGGATGAGTATATGAGGGATGAGTATATGAGGGATGAGTATATGAGGGATGAGTATATGAGGGATGTCTATATGAGGGATGAGTATATGAGGGATGTCTATATGAGGGATGAGTATATGAGGGATGAGTATATGAGGGATGTGTATATGAGGGATGAGTATATGAGGGATGAGTATATGAGGGATGAGTATATGAGGGATGTCTATATGAGGGATGAGTATATGAGGGATGTCTATATGTGGGATGAGTATATGAGGGATGTCTATATGAGGGATGAGTATATGAGGGATGTCTATATGAGGGATGAGTATATGAGGGATGTCTATATGAGGGATGTGTATATGAGGGATGAGTATATGAGGGATGAGTATATGAGGGATGAGTATATGAGGGATGAGTATATGAGGGATGTGTATATGAGGGATGTGTATATGAGGGATGAGTATACGAGGGATGTCTATATGAGGGATGTGTATATGAGGGATGAGTATATGAGGGATGAGTATATGAGGGATGAGTATATGAGGGATGAGTATATGAGGGATGAGTATATGAGGGATGAGTATATGAGGGATGTCTATATGAGGGATGTGTATATGAGGGATGAGTATATGAGGGATAAGTATATGAGGGATGAGTATATGAGGGATGTCTATATGAGGGATGAGTATATGAGGGATGTCTATATGAGGGATGAGGATATGAGGGATGAGTATATGAGGGATGAGTATATGAGGGATGTCTATATGAGGGATGTGTATATGAGGGATGAGTATATGAGGGATGAGTATATGAGGGATGTCTATATGAGGGATGTCTATATGAGGGATGTGTATATGAGGGATGAGTATATGAGGGATGAGTATATGAGGGATGTCTATATGAGGGATGAGTATATGAGGGATGAGTATATAAGGGATGAGTATATGAGGGATGAGTATATGAGGGATGTCTATATGAGGGATGTGTATATGAGGGATGAGTATATGAGGGATGAGTATATGAGGGATGAGTATATGAGGGATGTCTATATGAGGGATGAGTATATGAGGGATGAGTATATGAGGGATGAGTATATGAGGGATGAGTATATGAGAGATGTCTATATGAGGGATGAGTATATGAGGGATGAGTATATGAGGGATGTCTATATGAGGGATGAGTATATGAGGGATGTCTATATGAGGGATGAGTATATGAGGGATGTCTATATGAGGGATGTGTATATGAGGGATGAGTATATGAGGGATGAGTATATGAGGGATGTCTATATGAGGGATGTGTATATGAGGGATGAGTATATGAGGGATGTCTATATGAGGGATGTCTATATGAGGGATGTGTATATGAGAGATGAGTATATGAGGGATGAGTATATGAGGGATGAGTATATGAGGGATGAGTATATGAGGGACGAGTATATGAGGGATGTCTATATGAGGGATGTGTATATGAGGGATGAGTATATGAGGGATGAGTATATGAGGGATGAGTATATGAGGGATGTCTATATGAGGGATGAGTATATGAGGGATGTCTATATGAGGGATGAGGATATGAGGGATGAGTATATGAGGGATGTCTATATGAGGGATGAGTATATGAGGGATGAGTATATGAGGGATGAGTATATGAGGGATGTCTATATGAGGGATGTGTATATGAGGGATGAGTATATGAGGGATGTGTATATGAGGGATGAGTATATGAGGGATGAGTATATGAGGGATGTCTATATGAGGGATGAGTATATGAGGGATGAGTATATGAGGGATGAGTATATGAGGGATGAGTATATGAGGGATGTCTATATGAGGGATGTCTATATGAGGGATGTGTATATGAGGGATGAGTATATGAGGGATGTGTATATGAGGGATGAGTATATGAGGGATGTCTATATGAGGGATGAGTACATGAGGGATGAGTATATGAGGGATGAGTATATGAGGGATGTCTATATGAGGGATGTATATATGAGGGATGAGTATATGAGGGATGAGTATATGAGGGATGTCTATATGAGGGATGTCTATATGAGGGATGTGTATATGAGGGATGAGTATATGAGGGATGAGTATATGAGGGATGAGTATATGAGGGATGAGTATATGAGGGATGTCTATATGAGGGATGTCTATATGAGGGATGAGTATATAAGGGATGAGTATATGAGGGATGAGTATATGAGGGATGTCTATATGAGGGATGTGTATATGAGGGATGAGTATATGAGGGATGAGTATATGAGGGATGTCTATATGAGGGATGAGTATATGAGGGATGAGTATATGAGGGATGAGTATATGAGGGATGAGTATATGAGGGATGTCTATATGAGGGATGAGTATATGAGGGATGTCTATATGAGGGATGAGTATATGAGGGATGTCTATATGAGGGATGAGTATATGAGGGATGTCTATATGAGGGATGAGTATATGAGGGATGTCTATATGAGGGATGTGTATATGAGGGATGAGTATATGAGGGATGAGTATATGAGGGATGAGTATATGAGGGATGTCTATATGAGGGATGTGTATATGAGGGATGAGTATATGAGGGATGTCTATATGAGGGATGTGTATATGAGAGATGAGTATATGAGGGATGAGTATATGAGGGATGAGTATATGAGGGATGAGTATATGAGGGATGAGTATATGAGGGACGAGTATATGAGGGATGTGTATATGAGGGATGAGTATATGAGGGATGAGTATATGAGGGATGTCTATATGAGGGATGAGGATATGAGGGATGAGTATATGAGGGATGTCTATATGAGGGATGTGTGAATGAGGGATGAGTATATGAGGGATGAGTATATGAGGGATGAGTATATGAGGGATGTGTATATGACGGATGTGTATATGAGGGATGAGTATATGAGGGATGTGTATATGAGGGATGAGTATATGAGGGATGAGTATATGAGGGATGTCTATATGAGGGATGAGTATATGAGGGATGAGTATATGAGGGATGAGTATATGAGGGATGAGTATATGAGGGATGTCTATATGAGGGATGTCTATATGAGGGATGTGTATATGAGAGATGAGTATATGAGGGATGAGTATATGAGGGATGAGTATATGAGGGATGTCTATATGAGGGATGTCTATATGAGGGATGAGTATATGAGGGATGAGTATATGAGGGATGTGTATATGAGGGATGAGTATATGAGGGATGTCTATATGAGGGATGAGTACATGAAGGATGAGTATATGAGGGATGTCTATATGAGGGATGAGTATATGAGGGATGAGTATATGAGGGATGAGTATATGAGGGATGAGTATATGAGGGATGAGTATATGAGGGATGTGTATATGAGGGATGAGTATATGAGGGATGTCTATATGAGGGATGAGTATATGAGGGATGAGTATATGAGGGATGAGTATATGAGGGATGTCTATATGAGGAATGAGTAAGTGAGGGATATCTATATGAGGGATGAGTATATGAGGGATGAGTATATCAGGGATGAGTATATGAGGGATGTCTATATGAGGGATAAGTATATGAGGGATGAGTATATGAGGGATGAGTATATGAGGGATGTCTATATGAGGGATGTGTATATGAGGGATGAGTATATGAGGGATGAGTATATGAGGGATGTCTCTATGAGGGATGAGTATATGAGGGATGTCTCTATGAGGGATGAGTATATGAGGGATGAGTATATAAGAAATGAGTATATGAGGGATGAGTATATGAGGGATGTGTATATGAGGGATGTGTATATGAGGGATGAGTATATGAGGGATGAGTATATGAGGGATGAGTATATGAGGGATAAGTATATGAGGAATGAGTATATGAGGGATGAGTATATGAGGGATGTCTATATGAGTGATGAGTATATGAGGGATGTCTATATGAGGGATGAGTATATGAGGGATGAGTATATGAGGGATGAGTATATGAGGGATGAGTATATGAGGGATGTCTATATGAGGGATGTCTATATGAGGGATGAGTATATGAGGGGTGTCTATATGAGGGATGTGTATATGAGGGATGAGTATATGAGGGATGTCTATATGAGGAATGTGTATATGAGGGATGTCTATATGAGGGATGCCTATATGAGGGATGTGTATATGAGGGATGAGTATATGAGGGATGTGTATATGAGGGATGAGTATATGAGGGATGAGTATATGAGGGATGTCTATATGAGGAATGTGTATATGAGGGATGTCTATATGAGGGATGAGTATATGAGGGATGAGTATATGAGGGATGTGTATATGAGGGATGTGTATATGACGGATGAGTATATGAGGGATGTGTATATGAGGGATGAGTATATGAGGGATGAGTATATGAGGGATGAGTATATGAGGGATGCCTATATGAGGGATGAGTATATGAGGGATGTGTATATGAGGGATGTCTATATGAGGGATGAGTATATGAGAGATGAGTATATGAGAGATGAGTATATGAGAGATGTCTATATGAGGGATGAGTATATGAGGGATGAGTATATGAGGGATGAGTATATGAGGGATGAGTATATGAGGGATGTCTATATGAGGGATGAGTATATGAGGGATGTCTATATGAGGGATGTCTATATGAGGGATGAGTATATGAGGGATGAGTATATGAGGGATGAGTATATGAGGGATGAGTATATGAGGGATGTCTATATGAGGGATGAGTATATGAGGGATGTGTATATGAGGGATGAGTATATGAGGGATGAGTATATGAGGGATGAGTATATGAGGGATGTCTATATGAGGGATGAGTATATGAGGGATGTCTATATGAGGGATGAGTATATGAGGGATGTCTATATGAGGGATGAGTATATGAGGGATGTCTATATGAGGGATGAGTATATGAGGGATGTCTATATGAGGGATGTGTATATGAGGGATGAGTATATGAGGGATGAGTATATGAGGGATGAGTATATGAGGGATGTGTATATGAGGGATGTGTATATGAGGGATGAGTATATGAGGGATGTGTATATGAGGGATGAGTATATGAGGGATGAGTATATGAGGGATGAGTATATGAGGGATGAGTATATGAGGGATGAGTATATGAGGGATGAGTATATGAGGGATGTCTATATGAGGGATGTGTATATGAGGGATGAGTATATGAGGGATGAGTATATGAGGGATGAGTATATGAGGGATGAGTATATGAGGGATGTCTATATGAGGGATGAGTATATGAGGGATGTCTATATGAGGGATGAGGATATGAGGGATGAGTATATGAGGGATGAGTATATGAGGGATGTGTATATGAGGGATGAGTATATGAGGGATGAGTATATGAGGGATGAGCATATGAGGGATGTCTATATGAGGGATGTGTATATGAGGGATGAGTATATGAGGGATGAGTATATGAGGGATGTCTATATGAGGGATGTCTATATGAGGGATGAGTATATAAGGGATGAGTATATGAGGGATGAGTATATGAGGGATGTCTATATGAGGGATGTGTATATGAGGGATGAGTATATGAGGGATGAGTATATGAGGGATGTCTATATGAGGGATGAGGATATGAGGGATGAGTATATGAGGGATGTCTATATGAGGGATGTGTGAATGAGGGATGAGTATATGAGGGATGAGTATATGAGGGATGAGTATATGAGGGATGTGTATATGACGGATGTGTATATGAGGGATGAGTATATGAGGGATGTGTATATGAGGGATGAGTATATGAGGGATGAGTATATGAGGGATGTCTATATGAGGGATGAGTATATGAGGGATGAGTATATGAGGGATGAGTATATGAGGGATGAGTATATGAGGGATGTCTATATGAGGGATGTCTATATGAGGGATGTGTATATGAGAGATGAGTATATGAGGGATGAGTATATGAGGGATGAGTATATGAGGGATGTCTATATGAGGGATGTCTATATGAGGGATGAGTATATGAGGGATGAGTATATGAGGGATGTGTATATGAGGGATGAGTATATGAGGGATGTCTATATGAGGGATGAGTACATGAAGGATGAGTATATGAGGGATGTCTATATGAGGGATGAGTATATGAGGGATGAGTATATGAGGGATGAGTATATGAGGGATGTCTATATGAGGGATGTGTATATGAGGGATGAGTATATGAGGGATAAGTATATGAGGGATGAGTATATGAGGGATGTCTATATGAGGGATGAGTATATGAGGGATGTCTATATGAGGGATGAGGATATGAGGGATGAGTATATGAGGGATGAGTATATGAGGGATGTCTATATGAGGGATGTGTATATGAGGGATGAGTATATGAGGGATGAGTATATGAGGGATGTCTATATGAGGGATGTCTATATGAGGGATGTGTATATGAGGGATGAGTATATGAGGGATGAGTATATGAGGGATGTCTATATGAGGGATGAGTATATGAGGGATGAGTATATAAGGGATGAGTATATGAGGGATGAGTATATGAGGGATGTCTATATGAGGGATGTGTATATGAGGGATGAGTATATGAGGGATGAGTATATGAGGGATGAGTATATGAGGGATGTCTATATGAGGGATGAGTATATGAGGGATGAGTATATGAGGGATGAGTATATGAGGGATGAGTATATGAGAGATGTCTATATGAGGGATGAGTATATGAGGGATGAGTATATGAGGGATGTCTATATGAGGGATGAGTATATGAGGGATGTCTATATGAGGGATGAGTATATGAGGGATGTCTATATGAGGGATGTGTATATGAGGGATGAGTATATGAGGGATGAGTATATGAGGGATGTCTATATGAGGGATGTGTATATGAGGGATGAGTATATGAGGGATGTCTATATGAGGGATGTCTATATGAGGGATGTGTATATGAGAGATGAGTATATGAGGGATGAGTATATGAGGGATGAGTATATGAGGGATGAGTATATGAGGGACGAGTATATGAGGGATGTCTATATGAGGGATGTGTATATGAGGGATGAGTATATGAGGGATGAGTATATGAGGGATGAGTATATGAGGGATGTCTATATGAGGGATGAGTATATGAGGGATGTCTATATGAGGGATGAGGATATGAGGGATGAGTATATGAGGGATGTCTATATGAGGGATGAGTATATGAGGGATGAGTATATGAGGGATGAGTATATGAGGGATGTCTATATGAGGGATGTGTATATGAGGGATGAGTATATGAGGGATGTGTATATGAGGGATGAGTATATGAGGGATGAGTATATGAGGGATGTCTATATGAGGGATGAGTATATGAGGGATGAGTATATGAGGGATGAGTATATGAGGGATGAGTATATGAGGGATGTCTATATGAGGGATGTCTATATGAGGGATGTGTATATGAGGGATGAGTATATGAGGGATGTGTATATGAGGGATGAGTATATGAGGGATGTCTATATGAGGGATGTGTATATGAGGGATGAGTATATGAGGGATAAGTATATGAGGGATGAGTATATGAGGGATGTCTATATGAGGGATGAGTATATGAGGGATGTCTATATGAGGGATGAGGATATGAGGGATGAGTATATGAGGGATGAGTATATGAGGGATGTCTATATGAGGGATGTGTATATGAGGGATGAGTATATGAGGGATGAGTATATGAGGGATGTCTATATGAGGGATGTCTATATGAGGGATGTGTATATGAGGGATGAGTATATGAGGGATGAGTATATGAGGGATGTCTATATGAGGGATGAGTATATGAGGGATGAGTATATAAGGGATGAGTATATGAGGGATGAGTATATGAGGGATGTCTATATGAGGGATGTGTATATGAGGGATGAGTATATGAGGGATGAGTATATGAGGGATGAGTATATGAGGGATGTCTATATGAGGGATGAGTATATGAGGGATGAGTATATGAGGGATGAGTATATGAGGGATGAGTATATGAGAGATGTCTATATGAGGGATGAGTATATGAGGGATGAGTATATGAGGGATGTCTATATGAGGGATGAGTATATGAGGGATGTCTATATGAGGGATGAGTATATGAGGGATGTCTATATGAGGGATGTGTATATGAGGGATGAGTATATGAGGGATGAGTATATGAGGGATGTCTATATGAGGGATGTGTATATGAGGGATGAGTATATGAGGGATGTCTATATGAGGGATGTCTATATGAGGGATGTGTATATGAGAGATGAGTATATGAGGGATGAGTATATGAGGGATGAGTATATGAGGGATGAGTATATGAGGGACGAGTATATGAGGGATGTCTATATGAGGGATGTGTATATGAGGGATGAGTATATGAGGGATGAGTATATGAGGGATGAGTATATGAGGGATGTCTATATGAGGGATGAGTATATGAGGGATGTCTATATGAGGGATGAGGATATGAGGGATGAGTATATGAGGGATGTCTATATGAGGGATGAGTATATGAGGGATGAGTATATGAGGGATGAGTATATGAGGGATGTCTATATGAGGGATGTGTATATGAGGGATGAGTATATGAGGGATGTGTATATGAGGGATGAGTATATGAGGGATGAGTATATGAGGGATGTCTATATGAGGGATGAGTATATGAGGGATGAGTATATGAGGGATGAGTATATGAGGGATGAGTATATGAGGGATGTCTATATGAGGGATGTCTATATGAGGGATGTGTATATGAGGGATGAGTATATGAGGGATGTGTATATGAGGGATGAGTATATGAGGGATGTCTATATGAGGGATGAGTACATGAGGGATGAGTATATGAGGGATGAGTATATGAGGGATGTCTATATGAGGGATGTATATATGAGGGATGAGTATATGAGGGATGAGTATATGAGGGATGTCTATATGAGGGATGTCTATATGAGGGATGTGTATATGAGGGATGAGTATATGAGGGATGAGTATATGAGGGATGAGTATATGAGGGATGAGTATATGAGGGATGTCTATATGAGGGATGTCTATATGAGGGATGAGTATATAAGGGATGAGTATATGAGGGATGAGTATATGAGGGATGTCTATATGAGGGATGTGTATATGAGGGATGAGTATATGAGGGATGAGTATATGAGGGATGTCTATATGAGGGATGAGTATATGAGGGATGAGTATATGAGGGATGAGTATATGAGGGATGAGTATATGAGGGATGTCTATATGAGGGATGAGTATATGAGGGATGTCTATATGAGGGATGAGTATATGAGGGATGTCTATATGAGGGATGAGTATATGAGGGATGTCTATATGAGGGATGAGTATATGAGGGATGTCTATATGAGGGATGTGTATATGAGGGATGAGTATATGAGGGATGAGTATATGAGGGATGAGTATATGAGGGATGTCTATATGAGGGATGTGTATATGAGGGATGAGTATATGAGGGATGTCTATATGAGGGATGTGTATATGAGAGATGAGTATATGAGGGATGAGTATATGAGGGATGAGTATATGAGGGATGAGTATATGAGGGATGAGTATATGAGGGACGAGTATATGAGGGATGTGTATATGAGGGATGAGTATATGAGGGATGAGTATATGAGGGATGTCTATATGAGGGATGAGGATATGAGGGATGAGTATATGAGGGATGTCTATATGAGGGATGTGTGAATGAGGGATGAGTATATGAGGGATGAGTATATGAGGGATGAGTATATGAGGGATGTGTATATGACGGATGTGTATATGAGGGATGAGTATATGAGGGATGTGTATATGAGGGATGAGTATATGAGGGATGAGTATATGAGGGATGTCTATATGAGGGATGAGTATATGAGGGATGAGTATATGAGGGATGAGTATATGAGGGATGAGTATATGAGGGATGTCTATATGAGGGATGTCTATATGAGGGATGTGTATATGAGAGATGAGTATATGAGGGATGAGTATATGAGGGATGAGTATATGAGGGATGTCTATATGAGGGATGTCTATATGAGGGATGAGTATATGAGGGATGAGTATATGAGGGATGTGTATATGAGGGATGAGTATATGAGGGATGTCTATATGAGGGATGAGTACATGAAGGATGAGTATATGAGGGATGTCTATATGAGGGATGAGTATATGAGGGATGAGTATATGAGGGATGAGTATATGAGGGATGAGTATATGAGGGATGAGTATATGAGGGATGTGTATATGAGGGATGAGTATATGAGGGATGTCTATATGAGGGATGAGTATATGAGGGATGAGTATATGAGGGATGAGTATATGAGGGATGTCTATATGAGGAATGAGTAAGTGAGGGATATCTATATGAGGGATGAGTATATGAGGGATGAGTATATCAGGGATGAGTATATGAGGGATGTCTATATGAGGGATAAGTATATGAGGGATGAGTATATGAGGGATGAGTATATGAGGGATGTCTATATGAGGGATGTGTATATGAGGGATGAGTATATGAGGGATGAGTATATGAGGGATGTCTCTATGAGGGATGAGTATATGAGGGATGTCTCTATGAGGGATGAGTATATGAGGGATGAGTATATAAGAAATGAGTATATGAGGGATGAGTATATGAGGGATGTGTATATGAGGGATGTGTATATGAGGGATGAGTATATGAGGGATGAGTATATGAGGGATGAGTATATGAGGGATAAGTATATGAGGAATGAGTATATGAGGGATGAGTATATGAGGGATGTCTATATGAGTGATGAGTATATGAGGGATGTCTATATGAGGGATGAGTATATGAGGGATGAGTATATGAGGGATGAGTATATGAGGGATGAGTATATGAGGGATGTCTATATGAGGGATGTCTATATGAGGGATGAGTATATGAGGGGTGTCTATATGAGGGATGTGTATATGAGGGATGAGTATATGAGGGATGTCTATATGAGGAATGTGTATATGAGGGATGTCTATATGAGGGATGCCTATATGAGGGATGTGTATATGAGGGATGAGTATATGAGGGATGTGTATATGAGGGATGAGTATATGAGGGATGAGTATATGAGGGATGTCTATATGAGGAATGTGTATATGAGGGATGTCTATATGAGGGATGAGTATATGAGGGATGAGTATATGAGGGATGTGTATATGAGGGATGTGTATATGACGGATGAGTATATGAGGGATGTGTATATGAGGGATGAGTATATGAGGGATGAGTATATGAGGGATGAGTATATGAGGGATGCCTATATGAGGGATGAGTATATGAGGGATGTGTATATGAGGGATGTCTATATGAGGGATGAGTATATGAGAGATGAGTATATGAGAGATGAGTATATGAGAGATGTCTATATGAGGGATGAGTATATGAGGGATGAGTATATGAGGGATGAGTATATGAGGGATGAGTATATGAGGGATGTCTATATGAGGGATGAGTATATGAGGGATGTCTATATGAGGGATGTCTATATGAGGGATGAGTATATGAGGGATGAGTATATGAGGGATGAGTATATGAGGGATGAGTATATGAGGGATGTCTATATGAGGGATGAGTATATGAGGGATGTGTATATGAGGGATGAGTATATGAGGGATGAGTATATGAGGGATGAGTATATGAGGGATGTCTATATGAGGGATGAGTATATGAGGGATGTCTATATGAGGGATGAGTATATGAGGGATGTCTATATGAGGGATGAGTATATGAGGGATGTCTATATGAGGGATGAGTATATGAGGGATGTCTATATGAGGGATGTGTATATGAGGGATGAGTATATGAGGGATGAGTATATGAGGGATGAGTATATGAGGGATGTGTATATGAGGGATGTGTATATGAGGGATGAGTATATGAGGGATGTGTATATGAGGGATGAGTATATGAGGGATGAGTATATGAGGGATGAGTATATGAGGGATGAGTATATGAGGGATGAGTATATGAGGGATGAGTATATGAGGGATGTCTATATGAGGGATGTGTATATGAGGGATGAGTATATGAGGGATGAGTATATGAGGGATGAGTATATGAGGGATGAGTATATGAGGGATGTCTATATGAGGGATGAGTATATGAGGGATGTCTATATGAGGGATGAGGATATGAGGGATGAGTATATGAGGGATGAGTATATGAGGGATGTGTATATGAGGGATGAGTATATGAGGGATGAGTATATGAGGGATGAGCATATGAGGGATGTCTATATGAGGGATGTGTATATGAGGGATGAGTATATGAGGGATGAGTATATGAGGGATGTCTATATGAGGGATGTCTATATGAGGGATGAGTATATAAGGGATGAGTATATGAGGGATGAGTATATGAGGGATGTCTATATGAGGGATGTGTATATGAGGGATGAGTATATGAGGGATGAGTATATGAGGGATGAGTATATGAGGGATGTCTATATGAGGGATGAGTATATGAGGGATGAGTATATGAGGGATGAGTATATGAGGGATGAGTATATGAGGGATGAGTATATGAGGGATGTCTATATGAGGGATGAGTATATGAGGGATGTCTATATGAGGGATGAGTATATGAGGGATGTCTATATGAGGGATGAGTATATGAGGGATGTCTATATGAGGGATGAGTATATGAGGGATGTCTATATGAGGGATGAGTATATGAGGGATGAGTATATGAGGGATGAGTATATGAGGGATGTCTATATGAGGGATGAGTATATGAGGGATGTCTATATGAGGGATGTGTATATGAGGGATGAGTATATGAGGGATGAGTATATGAGGGATGAGTATATGAGGGATGAGTATATGAGGGACGAGTATATGAGGGATGTCTATATGAGGGATGTCTATATGAGGGATGTCTATATGAGGGATGTGTATATGAGGGATGTGTATATGAGGGATGAGTATATGAGGGATGAGTATATGAGGGATGAGTATATGAGGGATGTCTATATGAGGGATGAGTATATGAGGGATGTCTATATGAGGGATGAGGATATGAGGGATGAGTATATGAGGGATGAGTATATGAGGGATGTCTATATGAGGGATGTGTATATGAGGGATGAGTATATGAGGGATGAGTATATGAGGGATGAGTATATGAGGGATGTCTATATGAGGGATGTGTATATGAGGGATGAGTATATGAGGGATGAGTATATGAGGGATGAGTATATGAGGGATGTCTATATGAGGGATGTCTATATGAGGGATGAGTATATGAGGGATGAGTATATAAGGGATGAGTATATGAGGGATGAGTTTATGAGGGATGAGTATATGAGGGATGTCTATATGAGGGATGTGTATATGAGGGATGAGTATATGAGGGATGTGTATATGAGGGATGAGTATATGAGAGATGAGTATATGAGGGATGTCTATATGAGGGATGAGTATATGAGGGATGAGTATATGAGGGATGAGTATATGAGGGATGAGTATATGAGGGATGTCTATATGAGGGATGTCTATATGAGGGATGTGTATATGAGAGATGTCTATATGAGGGATGAGTATATGAGGGATGAGTATATGAGGGATGTCTATATGAGGGATGTCTCTATGAGGGATGAGTATATGAGGGATGAGTATATGAGGGATGTGTATATGAGGGATGTCTATATGAGGGATGAGTATATGAGGGATGTCTATATGAGGGATGAGTATATGAGGGATGAGTATATGAGGGATGAGTATATGAGGGATGTGTATATGAGGGATGAGTATATGAGGGATGTCTATATGAGGGATGAGTATATGAGGGATGAGTATATGAGGGATGAGTATATGAGGGATGTCTATATGAGGGATGAGTAAGTGAGGGATGTCTATATGAGGGATGAGTATATGAGGGATGAGTATATGAGGGATGAGTATATCAGGGATGAGTATATGAGGGATGTCTATATGAGGGATAAGTATATGAGGGATGAGTATATGAGGGATGAGTATATGAGGGATGTCTATATGAGGGATGTGTATATGAGGGATGAGTATATGAGGGATGAGTATATGAGGGATGTCTATATGAGGGATGAGTATATGAGGGATGAGTATATAAGGGATGAGTATATGAGGGATGAGTATATGAGGGATGTGTATATGAGGGATGAGTATATGAGGGATGAGTATATGAGGGATAAGTATATGAGGAATGAGTATATGAGGGATGAGTATATGAGGGATGTCTATATGAGTGATGAGTATATGAGGGATGTCTATATGAGGGATGAGTATATGAGGGATGAGTATATGAGGGATGAGTATATGAGGGATGAGTATATGAGGGATGTCTATATGAGGGATGAGTATATGAGGGGTGTCTATATGAGGGATGTGTATATGAGAGATGAGTATATGAGGGATGAGTATATGAGGTATGTCTATATGAGGGATGTGTATATGAGGGATGTCTATATAAGGGATGAGTATATGAGGGATGAGTTAATGAGGGATGTGTATATGAGGGATGAGTATATGAGGGATGTCTATATGAGGGATGAGTATATGAGGGATGAGTATATGAGGGGTGTCTATATGAGGGATGTGTATATGAGAGATGAGTATATGAGGGATGAGTATATGAGGTATGTCTATATGAGGGATGAGTATATGAGGGATGAGTATATGAGGGATGAGTATATGAGGGATGAGTATATGAGGGATGTCTATATGAGGGATGAGTATATGAGGGATGAGTATATGAGGGATGTCTATATGAGGGATGAGTATATGAGGGATGAGTATATGAGGGATGAGTATATGAGGGATGAGTATATGAGGAATGTCTATATGAGGGATGAGTATATGAGTGATGATTATATGAGGGATGTCTATATGAGGGATGTGTATATGATGGATGAGTATATGAGGGATGTCTATATGAGGGATGAGTATATGAGGGATGTCTATATGAGGGATGAGTATATGAGGGATGAGTATATGAGGGATGAGTATATGAGGGATGAGTATATGAGGGATGAGTATATGAGGGATGTCTATATGAGGGATGTGTATATGAGGGATGAGTATATGAGGGATGAATATATGAGGGATGAGTATATGAGGGATGAGTATATGAGGGATGAGTATATGAGGGATGTGTATATGAGGGATGAGTATATGAGGGATGTCTATATGAGGGATGAGTATATGAGGGATGAGTATATGAGGGATGTGTATATGAGGGATGAGTATATGAGGGATGTCTATATGAGGGATGTCTATATGAGGGATGAGTATATGAGGGATGAGTATATGAGGGATGTCTATATGAGGGATGAGTATATGAGGGATGAGTATATGAGGGATGTCTATATGAGGGATGAGTATATGAGGGATGAGTATATGAGGGATGTCTATATGAGGGATGAGTATATGAGGGATGAGTATATGAGGGATGAGTATATGAGGGATGTGTATATGAGGGATGAGTATATGAGGGATGAGTATATGAGGGATGTCTATATGAGGGATGAGTATATGAGGGATGAGTATATGAGGGATGAGTATATGAGGGATGAGTATATGAGGGATGTCTATATGAGGGATGTCTATATGAGGGATGTGTATATGAGGGATGAGTATATGAGGGATGAGTATATGAGGGATGAGTATATGAGGGATGTCTATATGAGGGATGAGTATATGAGGGATGTCTATATGAGGGATGAGTATATGAGGGATGAGTATATGAGGGATGAGTATATGAGGGATGAGTATATGAGGGATGAGTATATGAGGGATGTGTATATGAGGGATGTGTATATGAGGGATAAGTATATGAGGGATGAGTATATGAGGGATGTCTATATGAGGGTTGAGAATATGAGGGATTTCTATATGAGGGATGTGTATATGAGGGATGTGTATATGAGGGATGTGTATATGAGGGATGAGTATATAAGGGATGAGTATATGAGGGATGTGTATATGAGGGATAAGTATATGAGGGATGAGTATATGAGGGATGAGTATATGAGGGATGTCTATATGAGGGATGAGTATATGAGGGATTTCTATATGAGGGATGTCTATATGAGGGATGAGCAGTGGTGCTCGGATACCCCTGTTTATAATTCGAGTTTGGTCGAATTCGAATAGTAAATTATTCACGTTCGGTCGAATATTCGAGTAGAATATTTTTTACTATTCGATTCGACCTCGGACTTCGAGCTCACTATTCGAGTCGGTATTCGAGCTCATTATTCAAGCTGACTATTCGAATTGGCCTTAAATAGCTTCCAACACTTGTTTTGAGGGTGAATGATGCAAGAAACATCTTTTTTTCCAAGTAACAACAGCAAGTGATTATGTGGGGATGTTCCTTTAAAAAAAAAAAGGTTGAAAGAGAAGTTGTGTCCAAAATTTTGTTCAGTACAGTGTATATACTTCTTCTTCTTCTTCTTTATCTTCTATATCTTCTTCTTCTTCTTCTTCTTCATCTTCTTCTTCATCTTCTTCTTCTATATCGTCTTCTTCTTCCTTCTTCTTCTTCTTCTTCATCTTCTTCATCTTCTTCTTCTTCATCTTCATCTTCTTCTTCTTCTTCATCTTCTTCTTCTTCATCTTCTTCATCTTCTTCTTCTTCATCTTCTTCTTCATCATCTTCTTCATCTTCTTCATCTTCTTCTTCATCTTCTTCTTCATCTTCTTCTTCTTCTTCATCTTCTTCTTCTTCATCTTCTTCTTCATCTTCTTCTTCTTCTTCTTCATCTTCTTCTTCTTCATCTCCTTCATCTTCTTCATCTTCTTCTTCATCTTCTTCATCTTCTTCTTCTTCATCTTCTTCTTCTTCATCTTCTTCTTCTTCATCTTCTTCTTCTATATCTTCTTTTTCTATATCTTCTTCTTATTATTATTTTTCTATTTCGTCTTCTTCTTTTTCTATATCTTCTTCTTCTTCTTCTTCTCCTTCTTTTTCTATATCTTCTTCTTCTTCTATAAGGTCTTTTTCTTCTTCACTTATTTCTCTTTTATATTTTTATTTTTTAAAGAAATGCAGCTATTTTTGAGCGTAATAAATAGCTGGTGGCGCACGCATGTTGGAAGCGCCATTGTATGTGCTCCCTGGCAGTGGAAACACACAGACAGCAGGAGGTAAGTTCAGCAGCAGCAGCAGCAGCAGCAGGAGGAGGAGGATGATTGTGTGGCAGCAGGCAGTCAATGAGGCAGGCAGCGAGACATAATAGGCTGTGTGGTACCTAGCGGTGGTACCAGGCCGTAAATACACAGCATGAGGTTCCATTCCAGACAGCGGACGTGAAGCCCACATCATGTCCAATACACAACTGGGACAACACAGTTTTCAACCCGGACACCTCTAAAAATAATATCACACAGTATTAATAAAAAGTATATATATTTTTTTTGTTTTTTTAAAGAAATGCAGCTATTTTTGAGCGTAACAAATAGCTGGTGGCGCACGCATGTTGGAAGCGCCATTGTATGTGCTCCCTGGCAGTGGAAACACACAGACAGCAGGAGGTAAATTCAGCAGCAGGAGGAGGAGGATGAGTGTGTGGCAGCAGGCAGTCAATGAGGCAGGCAGCGTGACATAATAGCCCTTGTACCTAGCGGTGATACCAGGGCGTAAATAAACACAACAGGAGGTCCCACACAGCGGTCGTGCAGCCCACATCGTGTCCAATACACAACTGGGACAACACAGTTTTCAACCCGGGCACCTCAGAAAAATTAAACCTTTTTTTTAATGTTTTTTTTGTTTTGTTTTTACAACAAATTACACAGATATAGCTATTGTTTGACGTAATAGCTGGTGGCAGAGTGGCAGCAGAAGGTAAATCTGTGTACCCTGGCAGTGGGAAACACAGACAGACAGCAGCAGCAGGAGGAATGGAGGAGTAATGTGAACAGCTATTGTTTGACGTAAAAGCTGGTGGCAGAGTGGCAGCAGAAGGTAATTCTGTGTACCCTGGCAGTGGGAAACACAGACAGACAGCAGCAGCAGCAGCAGGAGGAATGGAGGAGTAGTGTGAGTGTGGCAGCAGGCAGGCAGCGTGACATAATAGCCCTGGTACCTAGCGGTGATACCAGGGCGTAAATAAACACAACAGGAGGTCCCAGACAGCGGTCGTGCAGCCCACATTGTGTCCAATACACAACTGGGACAACACAGTTTTCAACCCGGGCACCTCAGAAAAATTAAACCTTTTTTTTTTTAATGTTTTTTTTGTTTTGTTTTTACAACAAATTACACAGATATAGCTATTGTTTGACGTAATAGCTGGTGGCAGAGTGGCAGCAGAAGGTAAATCTGTGTACCCTGGCAGTGGGAAACACAGACAGACAGCAGCAGCAGCAGGAGGAATGGAGGAGTAATGTGAACAGCTATTGTTTGACGTAATAGCTGGTGGCAGAGTGGCAGCAGAAGGTAATTCTGTGTACCCTGGCAGTGGGAAACACAGACAGACAGCAGCAGCAGCAGCAGGAATGGAGGAGTAGTGTGAGTGTGGCAGCAGGCAGGCAGCGTGACATAATAGCCCTGGTACCTAGCGGTGATACCAGGGCGTAAATAAACACAACAGGAGGTCCCAGACAGCGGTCGTGCAGCCCACATCGTGTCCAATACACAACTGGGACAACACAGTTTTCAACCCGGGATCCTCAGAAAAATTAAACCTTTTTTTTTTTAATGGTTTTTTTGTTTTGTTTTTACAACAAATTACACCGATATAGCTATTGTTTGACGTAATAGCTGGTGGCAGAGTGGCAGCAGAAGGTAAATCTGTGTACCCTGGCAGTGGGAAACACAGACAGACAGCAGCAGGAGGAATGGAGGAGTAATGTGAACAGCTATTGTTTGACGTAATAGCTGGTGGCAGAGTGGCAGCAGAAGGTAATTCTGTGTACCCTGGCAGTGGGAAACACAGACAGACAGCAGCAGCAGGAGGAATGGAGGAGTAGTGTGAGTGTGGCAGCAGGCAGGCAGCGTGACATAATAGCCCTGGTACCTAGCGGTGATACCAGGGCGTAAATAAACACAACAGGAGGTCCCAGACAGCGGTCGTGCAGCCCACATCGTGTCCAATACACAACTGGGACAACACAGTTTTCAACCCGGGCACCTCAGAAAAATTAAACCTTTTTTTTTTAATGGTTTATTTTTTATTTTTTTTTTACAGCAAATTACACAGACAGATATAGCTATTGTTTGACGTAATAGCTGGTGGCAGAGTGGCAGCAGAAGGTAAATCTGTGTACCCTGGCAGTGGGAAACACAGACAGACAGCAGCAGCAGCAGGAGGAATGGAGGAGTAATGTGAACAGCTATTGTTTGACGTAATAGCTGGTGGCAGAGTGGCAGCAGAAGGTAATTCTGTGTACCCTGGCAGTGGGAAACACAGACAGACAGCAGCAGCAGCAGCAGGAGGAATGGAGGAGTAGTGTGAGTGTGGCAGCAGGCAGGCAGCGTGACATAATAGCCCTGGTACCTAGCGGTGATACCAGGGCGTAAATAAACACAACAGGAGGTCCCAGACAGCGGTCGTGCAGCCCACATCATGTCCAATACACAACTGGGACAACACAGTTTTCAACCCGGGCACCTCAGAAAAATTAAACCTTTTTTTTTTATGGTTTTTTTTTTTTTTTTTTTTACAGCAAATTACACAGACAGATATAGCTATTGTTTGACGTAATAGCTGGTGGCAGAGTGGCAGCAGAAGGTAAAGCTGTGTACCCTGGCAGTGGGAAACACAGACAGACAGCAGAAGGGCAGTACACAGCAGCCCACTGTAGGTGTTAAATGTGTGGCTGCAGGCGACGTAATAGTCAAAGTGAACCAGGCTGGCTTAGTGAGCAGGAGCCAGGAGGTGGTAAAGGGTGGTAAGGCACATTAACGATGGTTCTTCCGGTAGCCAGTTCATGTCCCCCTCTCGCCGACAACAGGGGCCAGGAACTCGCCTTCCACCCACGCCTGGTTCATCTTGAGAAATGTCAGTCTGTCCACAGACTTGTGAGACAGACGTGAGCGTTTCTCGGTGACCACGCCACCAGCTACACTGAAGCAGCGCTCGGACAGCACGCTGGAAGGGGGACAGGACAGCACTTCCAGGGCGTACTGCACCAGCTCGCTCCAGATCTCCAGGCGCTTGACCCAATACTCCATGGGATCAACAGGGGCATTGCTGTCAAGCCCGCTGTAGGACCCCATGTAGTCAGCCACCATGCGGGTCAGGCGCTGGCTGTGACCGGAGGAGGATTCTGCTGCATGCACCTCCTCTCTAGTCACTGCTGCCGGAGCCTCTACAGTCCTGTAGAGCTCGTTGCTGAGAGACAGCAGGTCTGTGGGGCGCTTGCTGCTGGATGCAGGCACCTGCTGTTGCCTCTGTGCTGGCTGGACAGTGGGGGTGGAAGGCTGGGGGAGGCTTCCTCCAAGCGCTCAACAAGGGCCTGCTGCAAGCTCCTTATTTGTTGCGCTGGGTCTCCTCCTGCAGGCGGCAGGAACTGGCTCAACTTCCCCTTGAGGCGTGGGTCCAACATCATGCTGATCCAGATGTCCTCCCTCTGCTTCATCTGGATCACCCTGGGGTCCTTGCAAAGGCACGTCAGCATGTGCGCTGCCATTGGGAAGAGGCGGGCCACGTGTGCTGGCACATCGATGGCAGTGCTGTCCTCATCCTCCTCCTCTGCCTCCTCAGCCTCATCTTCTCTCCACCCCCGCACTAACTCAGCTGCGCTGTGCTGATCCCCCTCATCAGCAGCAAGGTCAGGGACCTCCACCAAGTCCTCCTCCTCCTCCCCCTCAGAGGTGGACTGTGCAGCTGCATGCCGCTCTTGCTGGTCCAAGGCTGCCGCTCCCTGTTCCAGCAAAGCATCGAGGGCCCTGTTCAGCAGACAAACCAGGGGCACCCACTCGCAGACCATAGCATGGTCCCTGCTCACCATGTTAGTGACCTGCAGAAAGGGAGCCAGCACTAAGCACACCTGCTGCATGTGCCTCCAGTCATCATCGGGGACGATGGACGGGATGTTGCTGGTCTTGTCCCTTCTCTGAGCTGCGGAAACAGTGGCCAGGGCAAGGTACTGGTTGACAGCGTGCTTCTGTTCAACCAGACGCTCCAACATCGCCAGGGTGGAGTTCCAGCGAGTTGGAACGTCAATGATCAGCCGATGGCGTGGCAGCTCCAGCTCCTTTTGCACGTCTTCCAGGCTCGCACAGGCTGCAGCCGAGCGCCGGAAGTGACGCACAACGTTCCTTGCCGTTTCCAGCAGTTCGCCCATCCCCTGGTAGGTGCGCAAGAACTTCTGCACCACCAGGTTCAGCACGTGGGCAAGACAGGGGATGTGGGTCAGGTTTCCCCTGTCAATTGCGGCAACCAGATTGGCCCCATTGTCGGCCACCACCTCTCCGACTCTGAGGCCTCTGGGGGTCAGCCAAATCCTCTCCTGCTCCTGGAGTTTGGCCAACACATGGGTTGCCGTCAGTTTGGTCTTCCCAAGGCTGACCAACTGCAGCAGCGCTTGGCAGTGGCGGGCCTTCACGCTGCTGCTGAGGCGGGGGGTTTGGCCAGGTGTGCCGGAGGATGGCAGAGGATCGGAGGAACCTGCTACAGTTCCACTGACCCTGCGGGGTGGCACCACCCACTGTGTTGCTGCTGCTGCTGCTGCTGTGCCCACTGCTGCTCTCCCATCCTCACCCCCTTCCACCAAGCTGACCCAGTGGACAGTGAAGGACAGGTAGCGGCCTGTCCCGAAGCGGCTGCTCCAGGAGTCCATGGTGACGTGGACCCTTTTACCAACCGCGTGCTCCAGCCCTCGCTCCACATTGGCCATCACAAAGCGGTGCAGTGCAGGAATGGCCTTGCAGGCGAAAAAGTGTCTGCTGGGGAGCTGCCAGTCTGGGGCTGCACAAGCAAGCAGCGCACGCATGTCGCTCCCCTCCTGCACGAGCGTGTATGGCAGGAGTTGGGAGCACATGGCCCGTGCCAGCAAGCCGTTCAGCTGCCGCACGCGACGGCTGCTGGGAGGCAGAGCCCTAACCACCCCCTGGAAGGACTCGCTCAAAAGGCTCTGGCGTGGCCTTTTGCTAGCACGGGAATCAGCAGACACAGCAGAGGAGGCCACTGAGGACTGGCTGCCAGAACAGGCCTCAGTGTCGGCGGCAGGAGTTGCAGAGGGGGGAGGAGCAGTGCGTTTCCGCACTCCTGCTGGTGCTGCTGGAGGAGCAGGAGGGCGGGTGGCTGCTGTTGCTGCTGCTGCTGCTGAAGGCTGTGCAGTGATGGGTGTGGTGCCACTGCCAGCACCAGATGCCTTCAGCCTCTGGAACTCCTCAAGCTGGTGGAAATGTTTAGCAGCAAGGTGGTTGATGAGCGAGCTGGTGCTGAACTTTAAGGGGTCTGCACCTCTGCTCAACTTCCGCTGACAGTGGTTGCAAGTGGCGTACTTGCTGTACACTGTGGGCATGGTGAAAAATCGCCAGATTGGTGACAAAAACAACCCCCTACGGCCTGGAGCCGCTGCTGCCTGTCTCCCTGTGGTGGTTGGGGGGGGGGGGGGGGGGCTTGGGTGCGGCTGGTGGTGGTACTGGCAGATGCTGCTGCTGCTGCTGCTGCTGAGCCTGAGACACCAGCAGGCTGTGGGACCTGCCTACTGCTGCCAATGCTTGCAATGATGCGCCTCCTTGCAAGGCCCACAAGCGCATCTTCCTCCTCCTCCTCAGAGCTGCTGATGACGACATCTCCTGGAGCTGGTGGCACCCAGTCTTTGTCTGTCACCGTGTCATCATCATCCTCCCCCTCCTGAAACATGTCCTGCTGGGATGATGACCCCCAAACTCCTCTCCTGATGCATGGATGGGCTGCTTGACTGTCGCCACAGTCTTGCTGTCCAATCCCTCCTCCCCCAAAGTGCCCATCAGCATCTCCTCCTCAAAATCGCCAACAACAGCAGACAATACCCTGATGGTGCCTGGGGTCAAAAGACTGCTGAGTGACAGGTCGGCGACTGACGGTGAACTGGCCTCCTCCCCAGGCCCTGCTGGGCGGCTGCTGCGAACAGGGGTGGTGGTGGTGGTGGACGGTGGTGAGGGTGGAGGCCTCGGATGCAGAGCTGATGGCGGGCTGCTCATCCTCCGTCATCAGTTGCACCACAGTGGCTGCATCCTTTTCCTCAATGGGACGTTTCCGACCCGGCTGGAGGAAAATAGGAGCAGGTGCTACACGCTGCTGCTGCTGTGTCTCTGCAGCGTGAGTTGCAGATGCTCCTGCTGGGCGGCGCCCAAGGCGTCCATGGCCAGTGGCTATAGGAGGAATGTTAGCCACTGACGCTGCTGCTGCGGAACTGTGCATGGTGGCGCGGCCGCGGCTTGCCACAATGCTGCTCCCTCTCCTCCTGATTCCCTTGCTGCCCTTCCCCTTGCCCAAACCGCGCTGGCTGCCACTTCCAGACATCTTAGATGTTTTGGGCGTAAACACAAAAGTTTTTTAAAAGGGCGGGTGAAAAAGTGGGGTACTTTAATGGAGTGGGTTGGTGGGTGAGGTGACACTAATCACTAAGTGATTAGATCGCTAAGTGATTAGTACAGTACAAATACAAAATACAATAATCGGTATTGGTAATCAGTAAGTGTGAACAGTGAACACAGTGAGTGTTTCCAATAGTACACTAACTAGAAAATACAATAATCAGTTGTAATCAGATTCAGTAGAAGGAAATAGAGTGTGTGTACACTACACTACAGACAGTGAGTGCACACACACACACACACACGCAGGAGCTAGCCTATGAACAGTGACTGGGTGTCCCTACTAGTACAGTAAGTAGTAACAGTCAGTAAGTACAACTAGAAATTACAATAATCAGTAGTAATCAGAAGGAAAAAGAGTGAGTGTACACTACAGACAGTGAGTGCACGCACACACACACGTAGGAGCTAGCCTATGAACAGTGACTGAGTGTCCCTAGTACAGTAAGTAGTAACAGTCAGTAAGTACAACTAGAAATTACAATAATCAGTAGTAATCAGAAGGAAATAGAGTGTGTGTACACTACAGACAGTGAGTGCATGCACACACACACGCAGGAGCTAGCCTATGAACAGTGACTGAGTGTCCCTACTAGTACAGTAAGTAGTAACAGTCAGTAAGTACAACTAGAAATTACAATAATCAGTAGTAATCAGAAGGAAATAGAGTGTGTGTACACTACAGACAGTGAGTGCACGCACACACACACGCAGGAGCTAGCCTATGAACAGTGACTGAGTGTCCCTAGTAGTAAGTAGTAACAGTAAATACAACTAGAAATGACCATAATCAGTAGTAATCAGACGGAAATAGAGTGTGTGTACACTACAGACAGTGCACGCACACACACACGCAGGAGCTAGCCTATGAACAGTGACTGAGTGTCCCTAGTAGTAAGTAGTAACAGTAAGTACAACTAGAAATTACAATAATCAGTAGTAATCAGAAGGAAATAGAGTGTGTGTACACTACAGACAGTGCACGCACACACACACACGCAGGAGCTAGCCTATGAACAGTGACTGAGTGTCCCTAGTAGTAAGTAGTAACAGTAAGTACTGTACAACTAGAAATTACAATAATCAGTAGTAATCAGAAGGAAATAGTGTGTACTGTGCACGCACACACACGCAGGAGCTATGAACAAACAGTGACAGTGAGTGTCCTAGTACAGTTACAGTATAATAACAACTACAAAATACAATCACTCAGTAGTAAAGGACAGCAGAAACACTGGTATAGATAAGATGAGAAATAAACTAACAGAGGACAGGAGGACAGCTGCCCACACAGGCAAGGCCCTGAGGCCTAAAGCTGTAAGCTTGCCTGCAGAAGCTGGCTGTCTCTAGTAACACACACGCTACTAACTAAAATACAATGTGTATCTAACTAACAACAATATAGGTGTATATAGGAGGTGTATGTGAGCAAAAACGCTAGGTGATTGACCACAATAAAGCTCTTGCTAAGCCAAAGCACAAAGGAGTAGATCTCTCTCTGTACAAAGTCAGGCAAGGACGGAAAAACGGAACATGGCGGCCGCTATTTATAGGGTAGGGGCTGGCCAGGGTCCCCCTCTGTGATTGGCTGCCGTCAGAGGGCCTGGGAGCCCTCTGATTGGCTCTAAGGACATCAATCTGAGCTATGACGCTATTCGAGCTCGGTATTCGAGCTCGAATAGCGCTGTTTGCTCGAATAGCGTGAATAGTGAATGGGCTATTCGAGTTTACTCGAATAGCCCATTCGAATAGCTGCAGCTATTCGGAGCTCGAATACCGAGCTCGAATAGCTGAAAAAGAGCTCGAATATTCGAGCTACTCGAATATTCGAGCTCTGTTGAGCACCACTGGGGATGAGTATATGAGGGATGAGTATACTGACATTGGACTGAAGCGACAATGATTGATTACCTTGACAGACAAAAATCAATCTACGTCACTTAAAGGGACCTTCAGTCATTTCTTTGGGTTGGTACGTCATTGTAGCTTGTCCAGTAACTCAGTTTACAGACTATAGTTTCTACAGCAACAAAGGGGGAGTCCTTATCTTCTGTCCAGAAGAACTACTGATAATTATACCTCAGGCATCTCACCAGGTCTCTTGAGTTTCACACAAAACTGGGGATGGGAAACTGGTTCTTCTGGAAAATGAGTGTCTGGCCTCCAGGAGGACATATATAAGTGGTCAGAAGTCTGGACACATCACACTGAGCTGAAGTCACCATGGCAAGTTACCTCAACCTCCTCGCCATCATTGCCCTGTGCATAGGAACAGGTATGTACAAAAAGTCTTGGTCATGGAGGTATCTTTCAGGCTTCTCCTATCCTCAACCTCATCTCACGCTGTCAGATCTACGGCAGTCCAGCAGATGATCGACCTACTGGAGTGTGGAGTGATGATTCATATATGACTTCACATTCTAGTCAGAGTTCCCCCACAAATCGAAATCAGAGATAACCGGAGCATGAAATTTGGGCACCGTCAGCTAATGGACGATTTGGTCACCCCATGGGCGCCAATGCTAATATCGGTTATAAGGTGCACAAGCAGAAAAATTGGGCGTGCAATAATTATCATTTTGAAAATCATGTTATTGTTTTTGAATGTTTTCTTTATTCTTTTAAAAATTAGAACATTATAGTTTTTGATATTTTTATTTATTTATTTTTTTATATATGTAAATTATTCATTTTTGAAATGTTTAGACTTCAACAAAGGGTGTTTTAGAGTTAGGAGTCAGGAAGTGGGGTTTTAGGTTTAGGTGTCAGGAAAGGGGGTATTAGGGTTAGGCGTCAGGAGGGGGGGTTTAGGGTTAGGAGTCAGGAAGGAGGAGGGGGGGGTTGGATTAGGCGTGGGGTGGGGGGTTTTAGGTTTAGGCATCAGAAAGGGGGGAAAAGTTAGAGTTAGGTATCGGGAAGGGGCTTTTAGGGTTAGGCGTCAGGAAGGGGGGGTTGGGTTAGGCATCAGTAAGGGGGGGGGTTGGGTTAGGCATCAGGTGGGGAGTTTTAGGTTTAGGCGTCAGGGAGGGGGGGAAGGTTAGGTTTAGGTATCAGGAAGGGGGGTTTTAGGGTTAGATGTCAGGTATGGGGAGTTTTAGGTTTAGGCGTCAGGGGGGGGGGGGAAGGTTAGGGTTAGGCGTCAGGTATGGGGGGTTTTAGGGTTAGGCGTCAAGTATGGGGGGTTTAGGTTTAGGCGTCAGGAAGGAAGGGAAGGTTATTTTTGGGTATCAGGAAGGGGGGTTTTAGGGTTAGGCGTCAGGTATGGGGGGGTTTAGGGTTAGGCGTCAGGGAGGGGGGGGGGAGTTAGGTTTAGGTATCAGGAAGGGGGTTTTAGGGTTAGGCATCAGGTAGGGGGGGTTTAGGGTTAGGCGTCAGGAAGGAAGGGAAGGTTAGGTTTAGGTATCAGGTAGGGGGGGTTTTAGTGTTAGGCATCATGTTTGGGGGGTTTAGGGTTAGGCGTCAGGTATGGGGGGTTTTAGGGTTAGACGTCAGGTATGGGGGGTTTTAGGGTTAGGCGTCAGGAAGGAAGGGAAGGTTAGGTTTAGGTATCAGGAAGGGGGGCTTTTAGGGTTAGGCATCAGGTAGGGGGGGTTTAGGGTTAGGTGTCAGGAAGGGGGGGTTTAGGGTTAGGCGTCAGGAAGGGGGGGTTTAGGGATAGGCGTCAGGAAGGGGGGGTTTAGGGATAGGCGTCAGGAAGGGGGTGTTTAGGGTTAGGTGTCAGGAAGGGGGGTTTAGGTATCAGGAAGGGGGGGTTTAGGGTTAGGCGTCAGATCGGGGGGTTAGGTTTAGGTATCAGAAAGGGGGGGTTTTAGGGATTTGGTGTCAGGCAGGGGGGGCTTAGGGTTAGGCGTCAGGTATGGGGGGTCTAGGGTTAGGCATCAGGAAGGAAGGGGAGGTTAGGTTTAGGTATCAGGTAGGGGGGGGTCTAGGGTTAGGCGTCAGGAATGGGGGGTTAGGTTTAGGTATCAGGAAGGGGGGTTTTAGGGTTAGGCGTTAGGCATCAGGAAGGCATCAGGTAGGGCAGTTAAGCTTAGGCATCAAGAAGGGGGGTTTTAGGTTTAGGTGCCAGGAAAATGGGGTTTTAGGGTTAGATATCAGGAAGGGGGAGGGGTTTAGTGTTAGGAAATAGGAAGGGAGGGATTTGTGTGAGGGTAGGGTTAGGTTAAGATGTAGTAATATATTAATATATATACCAATATTTTATTATGATAATTTACACTACACTCTAAAAACAAAAAAATTTGGTAGATATTAACTAGTGTTGGGCGAACAGTGTTCGCCACTGTTCGGGTTCTGCAGAACATCACCCTGTTCGGGTGATGTTCGAGTTCGGCCGAACACCTGACGGTGCTCGGCCAAACCGTTCGGCCATATGGCCGAACTAAGAGCGCATGGCCGAACGTTCCCCGAACGTTCGGCTAGCGCTGTGATTGGCCGAACGGGTCACGTGGTTCGGACCCGAACGCGCTCTGATTGGCCGAACGGTCACGTGGTTCGGGTAAATAAATACCCGAACCACGTCATATCTCCGCCATTTGTCTGTGGGTTTAGCTTTGGGTAGGCAGGCAGGGTAGTTCGCGCTCCAGCCACGCTAGCCAGGGTCCCCCCTGTCATTGTGTCACTGCTGGGAACAGTAGTACACCGCTTGCTCAGCCACACTATATAGCATTCTGTTTACTGCCACTCTGTGTACCTCGCTCAGCCACACTATATAGCATTCTGTTTACTGCCACTCTGTGTCTGCTGGGAATAGTAGTACACCGCTTGCTCAGCCACACTATATAGCATTCTGTTTACTGCCACTCTGTGTACCTCGCTCAGCCACACTATATAGCATTCTGTTTACTGCCACTCTGTGTCTGCTGGGAATAGTGGTACACCGCTCGCTCAGCCACACTATATAGCATTCTGTTCACTGTTCTGTGTCTGCTTGGAATAGTGGTACACCGCTCGCTCAGCCACACTATATAGCATTCTGTTTACTGTTCTGTGTCTGCTGGGAATAGTGGTACACCGCTCGCTCAGCCACACTATATAGCATTCTGTTTACTGTTCTGTGTCTGCTGGGAATAGTGGTACACCGCTCGCTCAGCCACACTATATAGCATTCTGTGCACTGTTCTGTGTCTGCTGGGAATAGTGGTACACCGCTCGCTCAGCCACACTATATAGCATTCTGTTCACTGTTCTGTGTCTGCTGGGAATAGTGGTACACCGCTCGCTCAGCCACACTATATAGCATTCTGTTTACTGTTCTGTGTCTGCTGGGAATAGTGGTACACCGCTCGCTCATCCACACTATATAGCATTCTGTTCACTGTTCTGTGTCTGCTGGGAATAGTGGTACACCGCCTGCTCAGCCACACTATATAGCATTCTGTTCACTGTTCTGTGTCTGCTGGGAATAGTGGTACACCGCTCGCTCAGCCACACTATATAGCATTCTGTTCACTGTTCTGTGTCTGCTGGGAACAGTAGTACACCACTCGCTCAGCCAGAGTATATAGCATTGTGTTTACTGCCACTCTGTGTACACCGCTCAGCCAGACTATATACCATTGTTTACTGACACTCTGTGTACACCGCTCAGCCAGACTATATACCATTGTTTACTGACACTCTGTGTACACCGCTCAGCCAGACTATATACCATTGTTTACTGCCACTCTGATTCTGCTGGGAACAGTAGTACACCGCTCGCTCAGCCAGACTATATAGCATTGTGTTTACTGCCACTCTGTGTACACCGCTCAGCCAGACTATATACCATTGTTTACTGACACTCTGTGTACACCGCTCAGCCAGACTATATACCATTGTTTACTGAAACTCTGTGTACACCGCTCAGCCAGACTATATACCATTGTTTACTGCCACTCTGATTCTGCTGGGAACAGTAGTACACCGCTCGCTCAGCCAGACTATATACCATTGTTTACTGACACTATATAGCAGACTATATAGCATTGTGTGTACACCGCTCAGCCAGACTATATACCATTGTTTACTGACACTCTGTGTACACCGCTCAGCCAGACTATATACCATTGTTTACTGCCACTCTGATTCTGCTGGGAACAGTAGTACACCGCTCGCTCAGCCAGACTATATAGCATTGTGTTTACTGCCACTCTGTGTACACCGCTCAGCCACACTATATAGCATTGCGTACTCTGCCAGTCAGTGTGTATATTGCTGGGATCAGTAATACTCCACTCACCGTCAACCACTATATGAGCTCAACATGAGTTCCCCAGAGACCTCCGCTGTGAGCAGCACTCCCAACAACAGCAACAGCCAACGCCCCACGCAAGCTATAACATCCACCCCAGCAGCCAGTGGTCAGCAGCAGCCCTCCCCGGAGGAGAACGTTGTGTCCATCAGTCCGTCGCCAGAGCGATTAATGAGGGCTGCCATTGAGGAGATGATGGGGCCTGATGTGGAGGAGGAGGTCTGGCTCAGGCCAGCATCCCAAGTTAATGTTGAGGACGATGAGGGGTCTGTGTCTGGGGATGTTGGGGTGGCAGAGGTGGTGGGTGGGTCAGACTCAGGAGAAGAGTTGTATGATGAGGATGATGATCGGGACCATCTGTATGTGCCTCAGAGTCCGACCCCGGAAAACATGTTGTATCGTGTGTTTAGGTACTAAAATCTGCGTTCCCTCCCAGTAGTGTTGGGCGAACAGTGTTTGCCACTGTTCGGGTTCTGCAGAACATCACCCTGTTCGGGGTGACTATATAGCAGACTATATAGCATTGTGTTTAATGCCACTCTGTGTACACGGCTCAGCCACACTATATAGCATTGTGTTTACTTCCACTCTGTGTCTGCTGGGAACAGTAGTACACCGCTCACCCGCCACTGTATAGCATTGTGCTCTGTGTCACTGCTGACAATAGTGGTACACCGCTCACCCACCACTGTATAGCATTTCTGTACTGCCACTGTACTGCTGCCAGTCAGCGTGTACTTTAAGGATAAGTGAAATGAGGAAGAAATCCGGTGAAAGAGGGAGGGGCAAGGGAAGAGGTGTTTCCCCTGACGGTTCACGTACAGGCCACAGGGGAGCACCCAAGAAAACCCACTCAATACTGCCCATGTTGTCCAGGACAACAACCCTCACAGATCCAAAAGAACAGGACCAGATAATTACTTGGATGACCTCTCAAGCGTCCAGCAGTGGGTTAAGCAGCACCAGCACATCACGCACGAGGTCCGAGTCCTCAGCCAGTTAAAGTCTGGGCTTTCTTTGAAGACTGCACTGAGGATGTTACCATGGCGATTTGCAAGGTGTGCAAGACCCGCCTGAGCAGGGGGAAAAGTATTAACAACCTCTCCACCACCAGCATGAGCCGCCACATTCTATCCAAACATCCCACTCTGTGGGCAAACGCGGCAGGACAGGGTACCACCAGCAACACTGCCTCCCTTGGGTTCACCAGACTCACCACCAGACCCGCCTCAGCAGCAGCAGTAGCCCAGCCATTGCGTGGTTCACAACATTCACAAACATCAGACGATGCTGACACTGTCACTTTCCGGACTAGTGCTCTTGAGGTCTCCCAGTGTTCATCAAACACAACAACCAACAGCCCTTCGGTGTGCAGCGCTACGGTTGAGTTGTCTGTCTCTGAGATGTTTGAGCACAAGAGGAAATTGCCAGCAAATGACCCCCGGGCCGTGGCAGTAACAGCCAGCCAGCATAGCCAAGCTTCTGGCCTGCGAAATGCTGCCATATCGAGTGGTGGAGACAAACAGCTTCAAGGGCATGATGTCAGTGGCCATCCCACGTTACGTTGTTCCCAGCCGCTACCACTTTGCGCGCTCTGCAGTGCCTGAGTTGCATGAGCACGTGGTCAGCTAAATAACCCGAAGCTTGAAGAATGCCGTTGCCTGCAAGGTTCACCTCACCACTGACACCTGGACGAGTGCGTTCGGCCAGGGTCGATACATCTCCCTTACCGCGCACTGGGTGAACCTTGTGGAGCCTGGCAGCGATTCCTCACCTGCTACGGCGCGGGTGTTGCCCACGCCGCAAACAGCTGGATAACAACAGCAGCACCTACCTCTCTGACTCCTTCTCCTCCAACGCATCTCAAAGCTGTACCTCATCCGGAAATGCTAACCCAGCACCAGCAGCAGTAGGATCGTGGAAGCAGTGCAGCACAGCTGTTGGCATGCGTCAGCAAGCGTTGCTGAAGCTGATCTGCCTTGGGGATAAGCAGCACACAGGGGAGGAAATTTGGAGGGGAATAAAGGAACAGACGGATTTGTGGCTGGCACCGCTGGACCTGAAACCGGGCATGAAGCTAGACACCTGGCACGAACTGGCAATGTACGCAATAGAGGTGCTGGCTTGCCCGGCAGCCAGCGTTATGTCGGAACGCTGTTTCAGTGCTGCCGGAGGCATCATCACAGATCGGCGTATCCGCCTCTCCACAGAAAATGCAGACCGTCTGACTCAAATTAAAATGAATCAATCCTGGATTGGAAACGACTACGCAACACTCCTGGACCCCAACCAAGTAACATGACCGATGAACATCTGGGATGGTTTAGCGTTTCCGGTCCCTGTTTATTGAACCTCTCATCTGTATTACATTTATGACTGCATGGCGGCAAAAAGCATTGCTGCTATATCCGCACGCTTTTTGTCCTCATGCAAGGCCTGGGTTGTTGTGTCTCACAAAGCGTGGCCTTCTCCTCCTGCGCCTCCTCCTGTTCCATCACGTGTGCTGCTGCTGCTGCTGCTGCTGCTGGGTTACCGTTGCCGCGTGGTCCCTGTTTATGGAACCTCTTATCTTTATTACATTTATGACTACATGGCGGTACAAAGCATGCTATCCGCACGCTTTTTGTCCTCATGCAAGGCCTGGGTTGTTGTGTCTCACAAAGCGTGGCCTTCTCCTCCTGCGCCTCCTCCTGTTCCATCACGTGTGCTGCTGCTGCTGCTGCTGCTGGGTTAGCGTTGCCGGTCCCTGTTTATGGAACCTCTTATCTTTATTACATTTATGACTACATGGCGGTACAAAGCATGCTATCCGCACGCTTTTTGTCCTCATGCAAGGCCTGGGTTGTTGTGTCTCACAAAGCGTGGCCTTCTCCTCCTGCGCCTCCTCCTGTTCCATCACGTGTGCTGCTGCTGCTGCTGCTGCTGGGTTAGCGTTGCCGCGTGGTCCCTGTTTATTGAACCTCTTATCTTTATTACATTTATGACTACATGGCGGTACAAAGCATGCTCTCCGCACGCTTTTTGTCCTCATGCAAGGCCTGGGTTGTTGTGTCTCACAAAGCGTGGCCTTCTCCTCCTGCGCCTCCTCCTGTTCCATCACGTGTGCTGCTGCTGGGTTAGCGTTGCCGCGTGGTCCCTGTTTATTGAACCACTTATCTTTATTACATTTATGACTGCATGGTGGTACAAAGCATGCTATCCGCACGCTTCTTGTCCTCATGCAAGGCCTGGGTTGTTGTGTCTCAAAGCGTGGCCTTCTCCTCCTGCGCCACCCTCCTCCTGTTCCATCACGTGTGCTGCTGCTGGGTTAGCATTACCGGTCCCTTTTCCTGGAACCTCTTATATGTATTACATTTATGACTGCATGCCGACAAAAAGCATGTTACCTGTGCAAAGAAAACAGACATTTCCCGCATTTAAAAGACAGTTTTCCCTTTGAAACTTTAAAATCGATTTTCTCAAAAACTATAAGCTCTTTTTGCTAAATTTTTTTTCCTCTTGTACCCACTCCCAAGGTGCACATACCCTGTAAATTTGGGGTATGTAGCATGTAAGGAGGCTTTACAAAGCACAAAAGTTCGGGTCCCCATTGACTTCCATTATGTTCGGAGTTCGGGTCGAACACCCGAACATCGCGGACATGTTCGGCCTGTTCGGCCCGAACCCGAACATCTAGATGTTCGCCCAACACTAATATTAACAATAATTTTATTAATGAAAATGGACACCCATTTTTCCATGTGCGCCTGTTTCATGCACGGGAGATAGTTGCTGTTGCGTTGGGTTTTGTATGGTTTCCAGTCTACAGACTTACATAGTTGATATTCCACCGTTTGTTTGAATCTCCTGGTGTGTTTAAAGTGTCCCGAGCCAAAGCTCAGGTACAGAATCACACTTAGATCAGTAGATCAGCGCCAAAAGTGTCCCAAAGCAGCCGACAACATGAACTGGTTCAGAGTTCCAATAACTGATATTGTCCCTCCCGCAACCTTCGCTCCTCCCAAGAAATTCTCCTGGCCTCTAAGCTGATCACCTCCTCTCATGCTCGCATCCAGGACTTTACACTAGCATCACCCCTTATCTGGAACTCTCTTCCATAGCCTGTACGTCATGCTCCAAACCTGGACATCTTCAAACGCACTCTTAAAACACACCTTTTCAGACAAGCTTATAACATTCTATAGCCCTTATTTACTTATTTGACACAATGTAATCAGAGGCAAAGAATCACTGCCTCATCCATCCTCCACCCCCTTACCTAGTGTGTCCCCCACTACCCATTAGATTGTAAGCTCGCAAGGGCAGGGTCATCCTCCTAATGTTTACTGTTCTTGTAACAATATTTGTGCTGCTTGGAACTCTGCTGTACATTTGTTAGTTGTATCTGTGTTCCCCTTGTCGTCTTATTGTGCTTTGTAAAGCGCTGCGGAATATGTTGGCGCTATATACATAAAAAATAATAATAATAATAATAACTACAATAAAACGTTAATTAATTGCTTAAAGGGAATCTGAAGTGAAACTAAACTTATGATGATTTGTATGTGTAGTACAGCTGAGAAATAGAACATTAGCAACATAGATATGAATCTCATATTGTTTCCAGTACAGGAAGACTTAAAGGATACCCGAACTGAAATGTGACATGATGAGATAGACATGTGTATGTACAGTGCCCAGCACACAAATAACTAGGCTGTGTTCCTTTTTTCTTTCTCTGTCTGAAAGAGTTAAATATCAGGTATGTAAGTGGCTGACTCATTCCTGACTCAGACAGGAAGTGACTACAGTGTGACCCTCACTGATAAGAAATTCCAACTATAAAACACTTTCCTAGCAGAAAATGGCTTCTGAGCTCAGGAAAGAGATAAAAGGGGATTTCTTATCAGTGAGGGTCACACTGTAGTCACTTCCTGTCTGAGTCAGGACTGAGTCATCCACTTACATACCTGATATTTAACTCTTTCAGGCAGAGAAAGAAAAAAAGGAACACAGCCTAGTTATTTGTGTGCTAGGCACTGTGTACATACACATGTCTATCTCATCATGTCACATGTCACCTCGGGTATCCTCTATTAAGAAACTTCACTTGTTATCTATGCAAAAGACCTTCTCTGAGCTCTCCTACCAAATTGGTTGCTGATTTCTGGAGCACTTATCTATCAAAGAAACAGTGACAGACAGCTCCAGATAAGATTCAGTGAGACGTTCAAAGGGTCATTAGCTCTGCAAACCACACTCTGTATTTAAACTATAAGACAGAGCAAACTGCAAATATGACAATATGATGCAATGCTATACAAAAGCTATATAACTGAAAATAAAGATATGAGACTCTTTTTTTTGCTCCTAATGTTCTATTCCTTATCTGTACTACACACAAACCTGACAAGGTTTGTGAGCTTTGTGGTCTTTGGCATCAATAATTTGCATTGAAATGAAAAAATCTGATTCACTGTTTGTGGCTCCACCCCTTTTCTGAATTTGATCTCCAGTGACCCAATGACCAACACCAGGTGGCTTGTGCCATTAACAGTGCAAGAATGGCAGCAATTACATATTCCCCTTGAAAAGCAATAGGTGATGTTTGATTCACTTTTGTAGGCTCCACCCACTTTTCTGAATATTAATCCCAGTCACTCAGTGACCAACTAAGCAACGTTTAAAAACCCTGCCATTGACAGACAGTGTAAGAATGGCTGCAATTGACATTTTCACAGTGAAATTTGTATTTGTCTCCACCCACTGATGACCCGGCGTTGCCCCGGTATGTGTTTGACTGGTGTTGGCTCCGCCCACTTTCTAATCCTAACGCACAAACACTCAATGACCAAGTTTGTGAGCTTTGGGGTCCTTGGCATCAATAATTTGTATACTCCCATAGAAATTAAACAAATCAGATAGGCTGTTTGTGGCTCCGCCCCTCTCCAGCAATTGAACCCCAGTCACCCAATGACCAACTGTAGCAGGTTTGAGGCATCTACTATTAACAGTGTAAAAATGGCAGCAATTTAAATATTCCACTTGAAAATCAACAGGTGAATTTTGATTGGCTATTATAGGCTCCACCCACTTCCCTGAATATTAATCTCAGTCACCCAGTGACCATCTGGGCAAAGTTTGGGAACCCTGAAATAAACAGTGTAAGAAGGGCTGCAGTTTACACTTTCCCAGTGAAATTTGGTTTTGGCTCCGCCCACTTTTTGTAACCTGGACACAAAGTCACTACTCAATGCCCAAGTTTGTGAGCTTTTGGGTTCCTTGGCATCAATAATTTGTATTTTCCCATGGAATGAAACAAATCTGATTCACTGTTTGTGGCTCTGTCCCCTTTTCTGAATTTTAACCCCAGGCACCCAATGACCGACTGTACCAGGTTTGAGGCTTGTGCCATTAACAGTGCAAGAATGGCAGCAATTTTAATATTCTCCTTGAAAAGTGACATGTGATTTTTGATTGACATTTTTAGGCTCCACCCACTTTTCTGAATATTAATCCCAGTCCCCCAGTAACCCGCTATGCTAAGTTTGAGAACCCTGCCATTAACAGTGAAGAAGGGCTGCAGTTTACAATTTCCCAGAAAAATCTGTTTTTGACTCCACCCACTTTTTGTAATCTGGACACACAGTCACTACTCAATGACCAAGTTTGTGAGCTTTTGGGTTCCTGGCATCTAGATTGTGCTAATGGAAGCAGTTTATCCAGCAAAGAAATCTGGCTGGTTTTGGCTCCGTCCCTTTACTGAATTTGAACCCCAGACACTTAACGACCGACTGTAGCAGGTTTGAGGCCTCTGCTATTAACAGTGTAAGAATGGCTGCAGTTTCAATATTCCCCTTGAAAATTAATAGGTGAATTTTGATCGGCTCTTGTAGGCTCCACCTACTTTTCCGAATATTAATCCTAGTCACCCAGTGACCAACTGTGTGAAATTTGAGAACCCTGCCATTAACAGTGTAAGAAAAGCTGCAGTTTACATTTTCCCATGTAAAAAGTTAGTTGTTTTTGGCTCCGCCCACTATTTCTAACCTTAACATACAGTCACTCAATGACCAAGTTTATGAGCTTTGGGGTCCTTGGCATCAATAAGTTGCATTTTACCATTGAAATTAAACAAATCTGATTGGCTGTTTTTGGCCCGCTCCCTTCCGAATTTAAACCCCAGTCTCCCAAGTGACTGACTATAGAAGATTTTAGGTCTCTGCCATTAAGAGTGTATGAATGGCAGCAATGTAAATATTCCCCTTGAAAATCAAAAGGTGAATTTTGATTAGCTGCTGTAGGCTCCACCCACTTTCCTGAATATTAGTCCCAGTCACCCAGTGGCCAACTGTGTCAAGTTTGAGAACCCTGCCAATAACAGAATGGCTGAAATCAATCTAACAAATCTGATTGGCTGTTTTTGGCTCCACCCCTTTAGTGAATTTGGATCCCAGTCACCCAATGACTGACTGTATCAGGTTTGAGGCCACTGCCACTAACAGTGTAAGAATGGTAGCAAGGTGAATATTCCCCTTTAAAATCAATCGGTACATTTTGATTGGCTGTTGTAGGCTCCACCCACATTTCTGAATATTCATCCCAGTCACCCAGTGGCCAATTGTGTTAAGTTTGGGAACCCTGCCATGTTAAAAATTTAGTTGTTGGCACCGTCCACTTTTTCTAACCTTGACATACAGTCACTCAATTATCAAGTTTATTAGCTTTGGGGTCCTTGGTATCAATACTTTGTATATTCCCATTGAAAAATAAACAAATCTGGCTGTTTGTGGCTCCGCCCCCTTTCTGAATGTGGACCCCAGTCACCCAGTGACCAACTGTACCAGGTTTGAGGCATCTGCTTTTACCAGTATAAGAGAATGGTAGCAGATGAAATATTCCCTTTGAAAATCAAAAGGTAAATTTTTATTGGCTGTGGTAGGCTCCACCCACCTTCCAAAATCTTAATCTCAATCACCCAATGACCAACTGTGCAGAGTTTGTGATCCCTACCATTAACGGTGTAAGAATGGCTGCAGTTTATATTTTCCCAGTAAAAGTTGTTTTGGCTCCGCCCACTTTTTGTAACCTTGACACACAGTCACTCAATGACCAAGTTTGTGAGCTTTCAGGTTCCTCGCATAAAAAATGTGTGAATGGAAACAGTTTATCCACCAAGGAAATTTGATTGGCTGTATGTGGCCCCGCCCCTTTAGTGAATTTGGACCCCAGTCACCCAATGACGGTAGCAAGTTTGAAGCCTCTGCCATTAAAAGTGTAAGAATAGCAGTTTAAATATTCCCCTTGAAAATCAATAGGTGAATTTTGATTGGCTGTTGTAGGCTCCACCCATTTTCTTGAATCTTAATCTCATTCACCCAGTGACCAAGTGTGGCAAGGTTGAGAACCCTGCGATTAACAGTCTAAGAATGGCTGCAGTTTACATTTTCCCATTTAAAATTAACGGCTGAAATTTGATTGGCTGTTTTATGCTCCGCCCACTTTTCCTGGATTTGTAACCTCGGTCACCAAGTGACCAACTGTGCCAAGTGTGGGGACTCTGGCTTGATTACTTTGAGAATGGCAGCCTTTTACATTTTTTCCATTGACTTGAATGGGTGAAATCTGATTCGCTGTTTGTAGCTCCGCCCACGTGTGCAGGGGGAACCTCAGACCCCCAGAACCTATCATCCCAGGTAGTAAGGGATCTGTATACCAAGTTTTGTTCAAATCGGTCAAGCCGGTTTCGCGTGATCGCGGCACATACATACATACATACACACACACATACATACATCCGATTTTATATATATAGATGAAACAAGCAATTTTAATGTAGACCGTTTAAAGAGGAACTGTCACGAAAATCTTAACATTTAAAACACATACAAATAAGAAGTTCTTTTCTTCCAGAGTAAAATGAGCCTTAAATTACTTCTCTCCTATGTTGCGGTCACTTACAGTAAGTAGTAGAAATCTGACATTACCAACAGGTTTTGGGTTAGTCCATCTATTCATGGAGGATTCTCATCATGGCCTTTATTTTTTATACAGACACTCCCTGAAAAAGATTTATACAAAGATGCTGGCCAGCCTCCCTGCTCTCCGTACACTTATTTGGCAGTTGGACGCAGCAACTGCCATTCACTAAGTGCATTTTGAAAATAAAGAAATCCCTTTGAACCCCGTATGAGGAGATGGGCTAGTCCAAAACCAGTTGGTAATGTCAGATTTCTACTACCTACTGTAAGGGACAGCAACATAGGAGAAAAGTAATTTATGACTCATTTTACTCTAGAAGAAACATACTTCTTAATTGTATATGTTTACATATATTTGAAATTTTAAGATTTTTGCGACAGCGGTCCTTTAACCATTTCAGCACCCGGGTATTTTTCACCAGAGCAATTTTCACCTCCCATTCATTCGCCAATAACTTTCCCACTAATTATCACAATGAATTGATCTTGATTTCCGCCACTAATTAGGCTTTCCTTGGGTGGTACATTTTGCTAAGGATTATTTTTTTCTAAATGCATTTTAATGGGAATATTAGGGAAAGAAAAATGGAACAAATTAATTATTTCTCAGTTTTCAGCCATAATAATTTTTTTTTTTTATGTTTCAGTAATTTTTATTGGTTTTAACATAGTACCAGAGTGACATTACAGTTACAGTAATGATCCATGAAGTACATTGCTGTTTACAACATCAGGTACTGTGAATACAGTGCAAATTAATAAAGTAATAACATAATAACATGACAACATGAGTCTTGAAACTGTGGTAGCCTGTGAGAAGTGTAGAACAAGGATCGGAGAATTGGAGTATAGAAAGCAACCCCTAACCGAATAAATCAGTCTTTGGAAAGGCTGAATGGTAGTATGTTTTTAACCACTTAATTAGGAAAGATGGCGACCGCCCATTCACAAACCAAAATGGCTGGGCAGGGCCACCTCCCAATAGTTTTAAAATAATACGTGCCTCCATAAATAATGCTTATGTATTTTATTTGCCCATTTGTCCCGGTTATTACACCATTTCAATTATGCCCCTATCACAATGTATGGCACCAATATTTTATTTGGAAAGAAAGGTGCATTTTTTCAGTTTTGCATCCATCACTATTTACAAGCTTATAACTTAAAAAATGTTCGTAATATACCCTCTTCACATGCATATTAAAAAAAGTGCAGACCCTTAGGTAACTATTTATGTTTTTTTTTTTTAACTGTAATTTATTTTTCATGAAAAGTTTTATTTGAGTAATTTTTGGTGTGGGAGGTAAACAGTTAATTTTAAATGTGATAATGTGAGTTTATTTCATTAAAAAAATTTATGTAGATGTAGTTTTACTATTTGGCCACAAGATGGCCACAGTCAATTTTTTTTTTTAGTCCTGGAAACGAGCGCTCTCGCTTCCAGGAAGCATAAGCAGAAACGGGAAACTTTTTTCCCTCAGAAAGACTGCGGCTTCTGATAAGAAGCCGTTGGTCTTTCTAGGGGGTACTTAGATCAATGAATGGGAACTATGATCCCATTCATTGATCTCTGGCCAACTGAGGGAGGGGGCAACACGTGAGCGCAACAGCAGCTGCCTGGATGTGACAATCACGCCCAGGCGGCTTAAATGGTTAATGACTAAAAGCATCCACTAATCATATAAAAAGATACAAATAACTCACATATGGGGCCCTACAAACATAGGGTACCACAGAAGCAGAAAGCGCTCGTAACATAACCCACTCAGATAAAAGGGGGAGGTGGTGCCACTTGTCTCCTTCCCATAAAATCATACTTACCTAGGAAGGAGGATGCCTCTCTCCGCATCGAAAATCCCGTTTTCGATTTTGGCAAATTTTCACGAAAATCTTCAGAAATATTTGCGTTTTCGACCAGCATCGAAAATCGCTGTATGCGTACGCTTATGCCCTTATGCGGAAAAATGTCCGCAATAATCCGCAAGAAACTTTGCTGTATGCGGACGCTTATGCCCTTATGCGGAAAAATGTCTGCAATAATTCGCAAGAAACTTCGCTGTATGCAGACGCTTATGCCCTTATGCGGAAAAATATCCACAATAATTCACTAATGCATGCGTGGCGAACCTTTGCATAGCGGAAATACGTACGCGACGAACTACGAATTTAATGCAAAAATAACGGGCATTATGCGAAAAGTAACGTGAAAATATTCGATCGAAAATTCGCCTGTCGAAACAAAATTAGGCGGAAATTCGGCAAAACGAATTTTTGCATTTTCGCTCATCACTGCCAAAGATAACCGACAAGGGCTTATAGGTATAACCATAAAAAGAGAAGGTAGTCCCTAGGTTGATCAATAAATACTAATTTCCAAGGAATGTGCAAAACATATATAATCTTTATTGGGACAAACAATATGGAAATTAAAACTTGATCAAAACAATAAAAATGACTCCTTAATGTGATCAGCCATCCCATTGTCTATTGTATAATAAATATTTATAATTTCTAACGCAATTGCGAACCTGGGGTAAGCCAAGGATAGATAAGTGATAAAAATCAATGCAGGTTAGAGGCAAAAAATCTGAATGTGAAAAAACTTTGTGTCACAAAAATTCTACAATAAATAAACATAGTGGTGAAAAAAATGCAAAACTGAGTAAAAAATGCTGTGGGCAAATGCTGTCCACTCCATAAGATTCGCACCGTCTAAAATTATCCTTTATTTAGGCTTCTTTAAAATATCATAACAGATTAAAAATCCATATGTGGGTCTGTGCTAGATGACGCACAGGCGTTTCGGGACATCATAGGCCCTTTCTCAAATCATGACCAGCCCACAATGTCCTTCCATTCTAAAACAACACTCATTTTTATAGCCCCATCAAGGACCACATAGGGAACTAGGTGATTAGCATATTTACATATTCATCAACTCCATCCCACCAATCAGGATGTCAGATTCAATATCCCATAAGTTCACACATATAAATTCAAAAAGAACCCACAATGGAGACAAGGCATACCATCATATCATAGAAGTACACATAGGACACTCACTAGAACTGTCTCCCGTGTCCCAAAACACGGGAAAACATTACAAGTTTAAGAAGATCATCCTGTCCAATCAGAATGACGCCTACAGCGTCCGTTCATAGACTTCCTCCAATCAAAAGGGAGAATTGTGGAATCCCCCGTCCACTACACCAATCTCGCGGGCTCCGACCAATCAGACTGTGGGCAAGTGAAACCGCCCATCTCACACCCCCACCAATCCAAATAACGCTGACAGCGTCCGCATGTAAACTTCTAGGGGACACGTGATCGGAAAACTCCGCATCACGTGTCTCCACTGGCCAATCCCTAGCTGGCCTCCAACGTTCGCTTCGGGGCATCCACGCTCCACCGCCGTCATTGTTTACACATACGCACGTGATCGGAACAGCCCGCATCACGTGCCCCAATGGAGACGCACATCACCCAATACACCAATCGGACGGAGGCATATGCAAATTAGCCATGTGGACGGAGGAATCATCCTCTCGTATAAACTGTATGCAATACACCAGTGTGTTAAAAACGAGGAATCGCAACACTCCAGGGATGTTGCGACCAAAGCGGGGCAGGCCAAAGGATATAGATCGGGGGGAAAAACATTATATCATTAAGACTATAATATGTGCTGACGTATCACGGCACATAACAATTCCACCACCAATCCTTGGGCCGTCCCCGCCACCGGTCACACACCTCCAGAGTATCGCTCCTCCTAGTGGAAACAAAAGGGAAAGATCAACATCCTAATCAAATTAACGTCACTAGATCATAGTCCTTATCAAGACCTTTGGGTTCAAGTGTATCAAGTTTATTGATCCAGTAATATTCCCTAATGCTGGGGATACACGGTACATTTCTGTACTGTGTATCGACCAGCTGATCCCGCCAGCTGATAATATTCAGCTGGCCCGATCAAGCCGCTCGACCCCCGCCCGCTCGATCCCCGAGCGGTAATCGATCCGCGGCGAGCGGGGACACGGTGGGGACGCGGCTGGGGTCGATCCAGTGGCTAATCGGCCGCCGGATCGACCCGTGTGGATAAGGTATTCCTTCTATCACCTGAACTCTTAATTGTGATAGGGAATGGTTTTGATTACAAAAGTGTTGAGAGACAGATAAGTCCATATTTCTGTTTCTGATGTTGGACTCTCACTATAGGATCTGCCACAATTCTCTCCAATCGTTTAAACTGACCCTTGGGTATATTGTATAAAACATGGGGAGGGTGGAAACTTTTAAAACTGGAGAATATGGATGGAGATATCGTCAAATCTCTGCTTTGATGATATCACTGGCCGAGATGATGGAGAAGGATGAGTTCTACAAATTTCGACAACAACTCACACTGACAGTGTAGGAATATGAGGTATCTTTGGAGAAGATAAAACGGGGAAAATTCCATAGAGATACACAGGACTATACAGTCGGATATGTCGGATACGAAGCCTCTGCCATTACACTGTTAATAGCAGAGCAGAGGCTTCAAACTTGCTACAGTCGGTCATTGGGTGACTGGGGTCCAAATTCACTAAAGGGGCGGGGCCACATACAGCCAATCAGATTTCCTTGGTGGATCACACATTTTTGATGCCAGGAACCTGAAAGCTCACAAACTTGGTAATTGAGTGACTGTGTGTCCAGGTTACACAAAGTGGGCGGAGCCAAAACACATTTCACTGGGAAAATATAAACTGCAGCCATTCTTACACTGTTAATAGCAGGGTTGGTCACTGGGTGACTGAGATTAATATTCAGGGTAGTGGGTGGAGCCTATAATAGCCAATCAAAATTCACCTGTTGATTTTCAAGGGGAATATTTAAAGTGCTGCTATTCTTACACTGTTTATAGCAGGTGCCTCAACCCTGGTACAGTTGGTCACTGGGAGACTGGGATTCAAATTCAGAAAGGGGCAGAGCCACAAACAGCCAATCAGATTTGTTTAATTGAAATGGGTATATACAAATTATTGATACCAAGGCCCCAAAGCTCATAAACTTGGTAATGGAGTGATTGCATGTCAAGTTTAGAAAAACTGGGCAGCACCAACAACTACATTTTTAACATGGGAAAATATAAACTGCAACCATTCTTACACTGTTAATAGCAGGGTTCTAAAACTTGGCACAGTTGGTCACTGGGTGACTGGGATTGATTGATTTTCAAGGGAAATATTTACATTGCTGCCATTCTTACACTCTTAATAGCAGAGGCCTCAAATCTGGTACAGTCAGTCACTGGGAGATTGGGGTTCAAATTCTGAAAAGGGGCGGGCCACAAACAGCCAATCAGATTTGTTTAATTTCAGTGGGAAATTGCAACTTATTGATGCCAAGGACCCCAAAGCTCATAAACTTGGTCTTTGAGGGACTGTATGTCAAGGTTAGAAATAGTGGGTGGAGCCAAAAACAACTAACTTTTTACATGGGAAAATATAAACTGCAGCCATTCTTACACTGTTAATGGCAGGGTTCTCAAACTTGACACAGTTGGCCACTGGGTGACTAGGATTGATATTCAGATATACAACAGCCAATAAAAATTAATCTATTGATTTTCAAGGAGAATATTCACATTGCTACCATTCTTACACTGTTAGTGGCAGAGGCCTCAAACCTGATACAGTCAGTCACTGGGTGACTGGGGTCCAAATTCACTAAAGGGTTGGAGCCATAAACAGCCAATCAGATTTGTTAGATTGATTTCGGCCATTCTGTTATTGGCAGGGTTCTCAAACTTGACACAGTAGGTCACGGGATGACTGGGATTATTATTCAGAAAAGTGGGTGGAGCCTACAACAGCCAATCAAAATTCACCTTTTGATTTTTAACCACCCTGGCGTTCTGATTAAATCGCCAGGGTGGCTGCGGGAGGGTTTTTTTTAAATAAAAAAAAAACTATTTCATGCAGCCAACTGAAAGTTGGCTGCATGAAAGCCCACTAGAGGGCGCTCCGGAGGCGATCTTCCGATCGCCTCCGGCGCCCAGAATAAACAAGGAAGGCCGCAATGAGCGGCCTTCCTTGTTTTGCTTATATCGTCGCCATAGCGACGAGCGGAGTGACGTCATCAACGTCAGCCGACGTCCTGACGTCAGCCGCCTCCGATCCAGCCCTTAGCACTGGCCGGAACTTTTTGTTCCGGCTACGCTGGGCTCAGGCGGCTGGGGGGACCCTCTTTCGCCGCTGCTCGCGGCGGATCGCCGCAGAGCGGCGGCGATCAGGCAGCACACGCGGCTGGCAAAGTGCCGGCTGCGTGTGCTGCTTTTTATTTGATGAAAATCGGCCCAGCAGGGCCTGAGCGGCGACCTCCGGCGGTGTTGGACGAGCTGAGCTCGTCCAGACCGCTCAGGTGGTTAAGGGGAATATTGAAACGGCTGCCATTCTTACACTGTTAATGGCAGAGGCCTCAAACCTGCTAGAGTCGGTCATTAAGTGACTGGGGTTCAAATTAATTAAAGGGGCGGAGCCACAAACAGGCATTTAGATTTCTTTGCTGGATAAAATGCTTCCATTCACACCATATTGATGTCAGGAAGCTAAAAGCTCAAAACTTGTTGATTGTGTGTCAAGATTACAAAAACTGGGTGGAGTAAAAACAGATTTCCAAGGGAAAATGTAAACAGCAGCCCTTCTTCACTGGTAATGGCAGGGTTCTCAAACTTTGCACAGTTGGTTACTGGATGACTGGGAATTATATTCAGAAAAGTGGGTAGAGCCTAAAAATTCCAATCAATATTCACCTGTTGTTTTTGAAGGGGAATATTGAAATTGCTGCCATGCTTGCCTTGTTAAAGGCACAAGCCTCAAAACTGGTATAGTCGGTCATCGTCTGGGGTTCAAAGTCATAAAAGGGGGTGGTGCCACAGCCAATCAGATTTGTTTCATTTCACTGGGAAAAGGAAAGGACCCCAAAGCTCACAAAATTGGTCATTGAGTGACTGTGTGTCCAGGTTACAAAAAAGTGGGCGGAGCCAAAAACACATTTTACTGGGAAATTATAAACTGCAGCCCTTCTTACACCGTTAATGGCGGGGTTATCAAACTTTGCCCAGATGATCACTGGGTGACTGATTAATATTCAGAGAAGTGGGTGGAGCCTATAATAGCCAATCAAAATTCATTTGTTGATTTTCAAGGCTAATATTTAAATTGCTGCCATTTTTACACTGTTAATAGCAGATGTCTCAAACCTGCTACAGTTGGTCATTGGATGAAATGCTGGAGAGGGGCGGAGCCACAAACAACCTATCTCATTTGTTTGATTTCTATGGGAATATACAAATTATTGATGCCAAGGACCCCAAAGTTTACAAACCTGGTCATTGAGTGTTTGTGTGTTGGTGTTAGGAAAAGTGGGTGGAGTCAACACCAGCTAAATACATACCCGCCGGGCAATGCCGGGTCATCAGCTAGTAAAGGATATTTTTAGACGGTGCGAATCTTATGGAGTGGTCTATATTGCACTTGTGACTCCATAGTTGGTTCCGGCACGTCTATCTAACCATCGGCAGTGGCAATCACACATTACAGTGGCCAAACGTTGTATCAGATAAAGTGCAATGCATGAAACACACTCACTGTTTCCTGAATAGGCAACCAATGAAACAAACTATAAAAAGTGCTGAGTGCTTCAGTAGAATTGTGCACATATGTTGGTGGTAAATGTGCTGTAGAGGCTTACTGGAGGTTTGCTGTAAACAGCGGGGAATGGAGAATCTCCCAAGTGGAGAATTGCCCATTCCCCGCTCCCTGCTGTTTACAGCAAACCTCCTGTTGTTGATTTTTTGTTACACATAGTTTTTTCACATTCACATTTTTGCATGTCCGATTGAGGATTCGACCAATTTAGGCAAAAATTGGTAAAAGCAACCTGTAAATTCCCAGGCCGATGTGGCTGATCGGGTGCACAGTGGTAATGGTGTGAGATATCTGGACGAGCAATAAACGGAAACCGCCCGCTGACCCCCCCCCCCCGCTATTGTGCTTCCTGTGCTGTAAAATCTTTCGCCTGTCCAGACGCCACGAGTCCAGCTGCTGCTCCTCCTCCCCACGTGGCTGCTGATATCATACAAGCCATGTGCTATGCGTGGCAGTCAGGTGGGACACGGATGCAGAAGAAGGAGCATCTGGACTCACTAAGGCCAGACAAGGGAGATATTTTAATGCACGGGCATTGGGGGGGGGGGCACATTAACATTTGGGGGGAGGTGGCGGATGTGGCATCATGAGGCAGCAGATCTCTTAGTCTGGGGCTTATCAACAGCCCATGCCCCTCCCCCCTGTGAAATGGCCATAGGGCCCCCTGGAATCCTGACTTCTCCCATTCCTGAACCCCGCCACTTTGCCCCAACATGCATGCAGGATAGCACAGGGACCGGAGTAACATTTACACGCTCCAGTGCTGCTGATCATGTGACTCGCATCGGTCATGTGATCAGGAGCCAGCGAATGGCAGCAGAAAGTGTGTGGCTGTGATACAAGGAGGAGGTAACCATTACTCCACTACCTGTGCTACTCTGCATGTGGGCGTGGATAGGGAGGAGGAGTGCCCCTCCCCCCTGCAGACCCTGTGCCCCCCAGCAGTTTGCAGGGCACACCCTGATCAATAAGATGGAAATAGCTGTGATTAGTGGGGAGAGCTCCTATGTCTTAAGGAACACAATTGTGTGCTAGTAGGAGGCTCATTGGACCCTTCTACCAGCAAACTAACTTTTTTTCCCATAAAACATGTACTTTTTTTTTCAAGTAAGGGCAACTTTTTTTACCTGCCCCTTGTTCAAAAGGGATCGACCACCATTCCATTCAGTTGAATGGAAATGTTTTTTTAAACGATGGTGACAGCACTTGCCGTCAATCCTGCAACCGCTGCAGTAGATCCCATCATTGCGTCTCGTCTTGGACGCAGCGTGCAGCATTAGGAAGTCGGTTGTTTTTGCTGGTGTTACGGTATAAAGCCAGAAAAAGCTGAAAAGTGGTGGCAAAATATTGCAAACGTTTTGGTCGATTGGGCGCACAGTGGCTGAGCAGGAAGAACTACAATGCTGTTCTGCAGGAAATGACACGAGAATGGCCTACAACAGCCTACAACAGCATACAACAGCCTACAACAGCCTACAACAGCCTACAACAGCCTACAACAGCCTACAACAGCATACAACAGCCTACAACAGCATACAACAGCCTACAACAGCCTACAACAGCCTACAACAGTATACAACAGCCTACAACAGCCTACAACAGCCTACAACAGCATACAACAGCATACAACAGCCTACAACAGCCTACAACAGCCTACAACAGTATACAACAGCCTACAACAGCATACAACAGCCTACAACAGCCTACAACAGCCTACAACAGCCTACAACAGCCTACAACAGGATACAACAGCCTACAACAGCATACAACAGCCTACAACAGCCTACAACAGCATACAACAGCCTACAACAGCATACAACAGCCTACAACAGGATACAACAGCCTACAACAGCCTACAACAGCCTACAACAGCCTACAACAGCATACAACAGCCTACAACAGCATACAACAGCCTACAACAGGATACAACAGCCTACAACAGCCTACAACAGCCTACAACAGCATACAACAGCCTACAACAGCCTACAACAGCCTACAACAGCCTACAACAACATACAACAGCCTACAACAGCCTACAACAGCATACAACAGCCTACAACAGTATACAACAGCCTACAACAGCATACAACAGCATACAACAGCCTACAACAGTATACAACAGCATACAACAGCCTACAACAGCCTACAACAGCATGCAACAGCCTACAACAGGATACAACAGCCTACAACAGCCTACAACAGCCTACAACAGCCTACAACAGCATACAACAGCCCACAACAGCCTACAACAGCCTACAACAGCCTACAACAGCCTACAGCAGCCTACAGCAGCCTATAACAGCATACAACAGCATACAACAGCCTACAACAGCCTACAACAGCCTACAACAGCCTACAACAGCCTACAACAGCATACAACAGCCTACAACAGCCTACAACAGCCTACAACAGCCTACAACAGCCTACAACAGCATACAACAGCCTACAACAGCCTACAACAGCATACAACAGGATACAACAGCCTACAACAGGATACAACAGCATACAACAGTATACAACAGCCTACAACAGCATACAACAGCCTACAACAGCCTACAACAGGATACAACAGCATACAACAGTATACAACAGCCTACAACAGCCTACAACAGCCTACAACAGCATACAACAGCCTACAACAGCCTACAACAGCCTACAACAGGATACAACAGCCTACAACAGCCTACAACAGCATACAACAGCCTACAACAGCCTACAACAGCATACAACAGGATACAACAGCCTACAACAGCATACAACAGCCTACAACAGCATACAACAGCCTACAACAGCCTACAACAGCCTACAACAGCCTACAACAGCCTACAACAGCCTACTACAGCCTACAACAGCCTACAACAGCCTACAACAGCCTACAACAGCCTACAACAGCCTACAAAAGCATACAACAGCCTACAACAGCATACAACAGCCTACAACAGCCTACAACAGCCTACAACAGCCTACAACAGCCTACAACAGCCTACAACAGCATACAACAGGATACAACAGCCTACAACAGGATACAACAGCCTACAACAGTATACAACAGCCTACAACAGCATACAACAGCCTACAACAGGATACAACAGCCTACAACAGTATACAACAGCCTACAACAGCATACAACAGCCAACAAACACTTTCAAATGAAACACCTTTGAACAACCTCTAAATGACATTAAACGTTTCACCAAAAATGATGCGCACTTGTGGTCGGCTTTCAGATGCCTGTAGGAACCAGACCTCACTGTGCTCAGTAGCTGTCTAGTTTTTCAGGTTATAGATGCTAATTACAGAGAAAAACTCACCTTCTGTGCAAATCGCCCCTACAAAGAATAAGAGTGTGTCAGTAGCCTGCAGGCTGTCTGTACAGCACTCCACCCCCAACTGTCGCCTGAGGGACCGTGTCCCAAGCTCTATGAGTAACAGTCCTCGTATGTGTGTATGACTCTGTACTAGCACACTCCTCCATTCCCTAAAGCAGAGGACCTACCCTACACCAAGCAAAGCTCTCATATCCAGTTCATTCCAGAATTCACCCCAACTGCAGCAGCACGGTAGCGTAGTGGTTAGCACTCTCACCTTGCAGTGCTGGGTCCTCGGGTTCGAATCCCAGCAAGGTCAACATCTGTATGTTCTCCCCATGTCTGAGTGGGTTTCCTCTGAGCACTCTGGTTTCCTCACACATCCCAAAAACATACAGATAAGTTAATTGGCTTCAGACTACGATACATACACTACACAATATATACATAGACATATGACTATGATAGGGAGTAAGGACTAGATCAGGTATGGGCAAACTTGGCTCTCCAGCTGTTAAGGAACTACAAGTCCCACGAAGCATTGCAGGAGTCTGACAGCCACAGTCATGACTCATAAAGGCAAATGCATTGTGGGACTTGTAGTTCCGTAACAGCTGGAGGGCCGAGTTTGCCCATGGCTGGTCTAGATTGTGAGCTCCTCTGAGGGACAGTAATGTGACAAGACAATACACTCTGTACAGCGCTGCAGAAGATGTTGATACTATATAAATACTAAATAATAATAATAATAACTGGCTAAAATTCATTGAGCCATTCTGAGTATCACTACTCTGCTCCATACAGTGCAGCCTTTCAATGGCTAATTGAGAACAATTCAATACAAATGGTATAACAGAGGCGTCACCAGGTATACGAGATATATAAAAAAGATTTAAAAAGAGGTAGTAGTAGGACGCAACACATTTTGCTGGATGCAGCCCCCTTCATCAGGAAAAAAGGGAAGCACTATTGGAAGTTGCTATCTTTCGGGGGCAATATTCCTCTTCTTCATGCATATTTTGTAACTTGAGGTTTATGTGACTCCACCTACCTTACTGTATGAGTGTGTAGCTGCATGGAGCAGGAGCCACTGTTGCACCTCCCACCTTGCTGTATGAGTGTGTAGCTGCACGGAGCAGGAGCCACTGTTGCACCTCCCACCTTGCTGTATGAGTGTGTAGCTGCACGGAGCAGGAGCCCCTGTTGCTCCTCCCACCATGCTGTATGAGTGTTTAGCTGCACAGAGCAGGAGCCCCTGTTGCTCCTCCCACCTTGCTGCATGAGTGTGTAGCTGCATGGAGCAGGAGCCGCTGTTGCTCCTCCCACCTTGCTGTATGAGTGTGTAGCTGCATGGAGAGGGAGCCACTATTACTCCTCCCACCTTGCTGTATGAGTGTGTAGCTGCATGGAGCCCCTGTTGCTCCTCCCACCTTGCTGTATGAGTGTGTAGCTGCATGGAGCCCCTGTTGCTCCTCTCACCTTACTGTATGAGTGTGTAGCTGCATGGAGCCCCTGTTGCTCCTCTCACCTTACTGTATGAGTGTGTAGCTGCATGGAGCAGGAGCCCCTGTTGCTCCTCCCACCTTGCTGTATGAGTGTGTAGCTGCATGGAGCAGGAGCCGCTGTTGCTCCTCTCACCTTACTGTATGGGTGTGTAGCTGCATGGAGCAGGAGCCGCTGTTGCTCCTCCCACCTTGCTGTATGAGTGTGTAGCTGCATGGAGCAGGAGCCGCTGTTGCTCCTCTCACCTTACTGTATGGGTGTGTAGCTGCACGGAGCAGGAGCCGCTGTTGCTCCTCTCACCTTGCTGTATGAGTGTGTAGATGCACGGAGCAGGAGTCGCTCTTGCTCCTCCCACCTTGCTGTATGGGTGTGTAGCTGCACGGAGCAGGAGCCGCTGTTGCTCCTCCCACCTTGCTGTGTGAGTGTGTAGCTGCATGGAGCAGGAGCCCCTGTTGCTCCTCCCACCTTGCTGTATGAGTGTGTAGCTGCACGAAGCAGGAGCCGTTGTTGCTCCTCCCACCTTGCTGTATGAGTGTGTAGCTGCACGGAGCAGGAGCTGCTGTTGCTCCTCCCACCTTGCTGTATGAGTGTGTAGCTGCATGGAGCAGGAGCTGCTGTTGCTCCTCCCACCTTGCTGTATGAGTGTGTAGCTGCATGGAGCAGGAGCTGCTGTTGCTCCTCCCACCTTGCTGTATGGGTGTGTAGCTGCACGAAGCAGGAGCCGTTGTTGCTCCTCCCACCTTGCTGTATGAGTGTGTAGCTGCATGGAGCAGGAGCCGCTGTTGCTCCTCCCACCTTGCTGTATGAGTGTGTAGCTGCACAGAGCAGGAGCCCCTGTTGCTCCTCCCACCTTGTTGTATGAGTGTGTAGCTGCACAGAGCAGGAGCCCCTGTTGCTCCTCCCACCTTGCTGTATGAGTGTGTAGCTGCACAGAGCAGGAGCCAGTGACAGTCACGTGTCCCGCCAACCATCATTGCCACTTGGTCCCTTTTAAACAGCCCAGAGGCTGGTACTAGTGTTGGTATCTCCATTGCTCTTCAAAGGACCAACAGGAAGCCTCAGCAACCAGCAGAATTCCCATTCATTTATGGTGGATCAATTAAAGTTCTCCCTGTTGCTAGGGAGAATTGGCCTGCAGCAGCCTATGGAGAGCCCTGTGCTTCTGCTGGCTGTTTGGAAGGGACTGAGCAGCAGGACAGGTGAGCGGCAGGACAGCTGAGCGGCAGGACAGGTGAGCAGCAGGACAGGTGAGCGGCAGGACAGGTGAGCGGCAGGACAGCTGAGCGGCAGGACAGCTGAGCGGCAGGACAGCTGAGCGGCAGGACAGCTGAGCGGCAGGACAGGTGAGCGGCAGGACAGGTGAGCGGCAGGACAGCTGAGCGGCAGGACAGGTGAGCGGCAGGACAGGTGAGCGGCAGGACAGGTGAGCGGCAGGACAGGTGAGCGGCTGGACAGGTGAGCGGCTGGACAGGTGAGCGGCAGGACAGGTGAGCGGCAGGACAGGTGAGCGGCGGTGCGGATGTGGAATGGATGGGGTGCATGCAGATGCAGAACAGATGGAATGCATCTACCTCATGTATATGCTTATCGTTTCCATTCTGCTTCCGCTCAAGTGTGAACCGGCCCTACCTGGCAGGAGACTTTGGGGTTGATTCACTAACATGCGATGCTACAGCAGTGCAGCTTAAGGACAACAGTGCTTGGTTATCTGTGAAGTGACTGGAAGCCTACTGGGCCAATCAGAGTGCAGGAATATCATTCTTCCTGGGGGTAGCGGTGTTTGCACGGTGGGATAGCGGTGTTTGCACGGTGGGGTAGCGGTGTTTGCACGGTGGGGTAATGGTGTTTGCACGGTGGGATAGCGGTGTTTGCACAGTGGGGTAGTGGTGTTTGCACGCTGGGGTAGCGGTGTTTGCACGGTGGGGTAGCCGTGTTTGCACGGTGGGGTAGCGGTGTTTGCACGGTGGGATAGCGGTGTTTGCATGGTGGGGTAGCGGTGAATGCATGGTGGGGTAATGGTGTGTTTGCACGGTGGGGTAGAGGTGTTTGCATGGTGGGGTAGAGGTGTTTGCATGGTGGGGTAGAGGTGTTTGCACAGTGGGATAGCGATGTTTGCTTGGTGGGGTAGTGGTGTTTGCACGGTGGGGTAGAGGTGTTTTCATGGTGGGGTAGCGGTGTTTTCACGGTGGGGTAGCAGTGTTTGCATGGTGGGGTAGCGGTGTTTGCACGGTGGGGTAGCAGTGTTTGCACAGTGGGGTAGTGCTGTTTCCACGGTGGGGTAGCGGTGTTTGCACGGTTGGGTAATGGTGTTTGCACTTTGAGGTAATGGTGTTTGCACGGTGGCGTAGTCGTGTTTGGGATAGCGGCGTTTGCACAGTGGGGTAGCGGTGTTTGCACGGTGGGGTAGCGGTGAATGCATGGTGGGGTAATGGTGTGTTTGCACGGTGGGGTAGAGGTGTTTGCATGGTGGGGTAGAGGTGTTTGCATGGTGGGGTAGAGGTGTTTGCACAGTGGGATAGCGATGTTTGCTTGGTGGGGTAGTGGTGTTTGCACGGTGGGGTAGAGGTGTTTTCATGGTGGGGTAGCGGTGTTTTCACGGTGGGGTAGCAGTGTTTGCATGGTGGGGTAGCGGTGTTTGCACGGTGGGGTAGCAGTGTTTGCACGGTTGGGTAGTGGTGTTTGCACTTTGAGGTAATGGTGTTTGCACGGTGGCGTAGTCGTGTTTGGGATAGCGGCGTTTGCACAGTGGGATAGCGGTGTTTGCACGTGGGTTAGTGGTCTTTGCACTTTGGGGTAATGGTGTTTGCACAGTGGCATAGTGGTGTTTGCATGGTGGGATAGCGGTGTTTGCATGGTGGGATAGCGGTGTTTGCATGGTGGGATAGCAGTGTTTGCACGGTGGGGTAGTGGTGTTTGCACGGCGTGATAGCAGTGTTTGCACGGTGGGGTAGTGGTGTTTGCACGGTGGGGTAGCGGTGTTTGCACGGTGGCGTAGTGGTGTTTGCATGTGGGATAGCGGTGTTTGCACGGTGGGGTAGCGGTGTTTGCACGGTGGGGTAGCGGTATTTGCACGATGGGGTAGTGGTGTTTGCACGATGGGGTAGTGGTGTTTGCACGGTGGAGTAGAGGTGTTTTCATAGTGGGATAGTGGTGTTTGCATGGTGGGGTAGTGGTGTTTGCACGGTGGGGTAGAGGTGTTTGCATGGTGGGATAGCGGTGTTTTTATGGTGGGGTAGTGGTGTTTTCACGGTGGCGTAGTGGTGTTTGCACGGTGGGGTAGTGGTGTTTGCACGGTGGAATCGCGGTGTTTGCATGGTGGGGTAGTGGTGTTTGCACGGTGGAATCGCGGTGTTTGCACGGTGGGGTAGTGGTGTTTGCATGGTGGGGTACTGGTGTTTCCATGGTGGGGTAGTGGTGTTTGCACGGTGGGGTAGTGGTGTTTGCATGGTGGGGTAGTGGTGTTTGCACGGTGGAATCGCGGTGTTTGCACGGTGGGGTGGTGGTGTTTGCACGGTGGAATCGCGGTGTTTGCACGGTGGGGTAGTGGTGTTTGCACGGTGGGGTAGTGGTGTTTGCATGATGAGGTAGCGGTGCTTGCACGATGGGGTAGCGGTGTTTGCATGGTGGGGTAGTGGTGTTTGCACGGTGGGATAGCGGTGTTTTTATGGTGGGGTAGTGGTGTTTTCACGGTGGCGTAGTGGTGTTTGCACGGTGGGGTAGTGGTGTTTGCACGGTGGAATCGCGGTGTTTGCATGGTGGGGTAGTGGTGTTTGCACGGTGGAATCGCGGTGTTTGCACGGTGGGGTAGTGGTGTTTGCATGGTGGGGTAGTGGTGTTTGCATGGTGGGGTAGAGGTGTTTGCATGGTGGGGTAGAGGTGTTTGCACAGTGGGATAGCGATGTTTGCTTGGTGGGGTAGTGGTGTTTGCACGGTGGGGTAGAGGTGTTTTCATGGTGGGGTAGCGGTGTTTTCACGGTGGGGTAGCAGTGTTTGCATGGTGGGGTAGCGGTGTTTGCACGGTGGGGTAGCAGTGTTTGCACGGTTGGGTAGTGGTGTTTGCACTTTGAGGTAATGGTGTTTGCACGGTGGCGTAGTCGTGTTTGGGATAGCGGCGTTTGCACAGTGGGATAGCGGTGTTTGCTTGGTGGGTTAGTGGTCTTTGCACTTTGGGGTAATGGTGTTTGCACAGTGGCATAGTGGTGTTTGCATGGTGGGATAGCGGTGTTTGCATGGTGGGATAGCGGTGTTTGCATGGTGGGATAGCAGTGTTTGCACGGTGGGGTAGTGGTGTTTGCACGGCGTGATAGCAGTGTTTGCACGGTGGGGTAGTGGTGTTTGCACGGTGGGGTAGCGGTGTTTGCACGGTGGCGTAGTGGTGTTTGCATGTGGGATAGCGGTGTTTGCACGGTGGGGTAGCGGTGTTTGCACGGTGGGGTAGCGGTATTTGCACGATGGGGTAGTGGTGTTTGCACGATGGGGTAGTGGTGTTTGCACGGTGGAGTAGAGGTGTTTTCATAGTGGGATAGTGGTGTTTGCATGGTGGGGTAGTGGTGTTTGCACGGTGGGGTAGAGGTGTTTGCATGGTGGGATAGCGGTGTTTTTATGGTGGGGTAGTGGTGTTTTCACGGTGGCGTAGTGGTGTTTGCACGGTGGGGTAGTGGTGTTTGCACGGTGGAATCGCGGTGTTTGCACGGTGGAATCGCGGTGTTTGCACGGTGGAATCGCGGTGTTTGCACGGTGGGGTAGTGGTGTTTGCACGGTGGGGTAGTGGTGTTTGCATGGTGGGGTAGTGGTGTTTGCACGGTGGAATCGCGGTGTTTGCACGGTGGGGTGGTGGTGTTTGCACGGTGGAATCGCGGTGTTTGCACGGTGGGGTAGTGGTGTTTGCACGGTGGGGTAGTGGTGTTTGCATGATGAGGTAGCGGTGTTTGCATGGTGGGGTAGTGGTGTTTGCATGGTGGGATAGCCGTGTTTGCATGGTGGGGTAGTGGTGATTGCACGGTGGGATAGCCGTGTTTGCATGGTGGGGTAGTGGTGTTTGCACTTCGGGGTAATGGTGTTTGCATGGTGGGGTAGCCGTGTTTGCATGGTGGGGTTGTGGTGTTTGCACGGTGGGGTAGTGGTGTTTGCACGGTGGGATAGCGGTGTGTGCACGCTGGGGAAGCGGTGTTTGCATGGTGGGGTAGCGGTGTTTGCACGGTGGAATCGCGGTGTTTGCACGGTGGGGTAGCAGTGTTTGCACGGTGGGATAGCGGTGTTTGCACGGTGGGGTAGTGGTGTTTGCATGGTGGGGTTGTGGTGTTTGCACGGTGGGGTAGTGGTGTTTGCATGGTGGGATAGCCGTGTTTGCATGGTGGGGTAGTGGTGTTTGCACGGTGGGATAGCAGTGTTTGCATGGTGGGGTTGTGGTGTTTGCACGGTGGGGTAGTGGTGTTTGCACGGTGGGATAGCGGTGTGTGCACGCTGGGGAAGCGGTGTTTGCATGGTGGGGTAGCGGTGTTTGCACGGTGGGATAGCGGTGTTTGCACGGTGGGATAGCGGTGTTTGCATGATGGGGAAGTGGTGATTGCACGGTGGGGTAGTGGTGTTTGCATGGTGGGGTAGCGGTGTTTGCACGGTGGGGTAATGGTGTTTGCACGGTGGGATAGCGGTGTTTGCACAGTGGGGTAGTGGTGTTTGCACGCTGGGGTAGCGGTGTTTGCACGGTGGGGTAGCGGTGTTTGCACGGTGGGATAGCGGTGTTTGCATGGTGGGGTAGCGGTGAATGCATGGTGGGGTAATGGTGTGTTTGCACGGTGGGGTAGAGGTGTTTGCATGGTGGGGTAGAGGTGTTTGCATGGTGGGGTAGAGGTGTTTGCATGGTGGGGTAGAGGTGTTTGCACAGTGGGATAGCGATGTTTGCTTGGTGGGGTAGTGGTGTTTGCACGGTGGGGTAGAGGTGTTTTCATGGTGGGGTAGCGGTGTTTTCACGGTGGGGTAGCAGTGTTTGCATGGTGGGGTAGCGGTGTTTGCACGGTGGGGTAGCAGTGTTTGCACAGTGGGGTAGTGCTGTTTCCACGGTGGGGTAGCGGTGTTTGCACGGTTGGGTAGTGGTGTTTGCACTTTGAGGTAATGGTGTTTGCACGGTGGCGTAGTCGTGTTTGGGATAGCGGCGTTTGCACAGTGGGATAGCGGTGTTTGCACGTGGGTTAGTGGTCTTTGCACTTTGGGGTAATGGTGTTTGCACAGTGGCATAGTGGTGTTTGCATGGTGGGATAGCGGTGTTTGCATGGTGGGATAGCAGTGTTTGCACGGTGGGGTAGTGGTGTTTGCACGGCGTGATAGCAGTGTTTGCACAGTGGGGTAGTGGTGTTTGCACGGTGGGGTAGCGGTGTTTGCACGGTGGCGTAGTGGTGTTTGCATGTGGGATAGCGGTGTTTGCACGGTGGGATAGCAGTGTTTGCACAGTGGGGTAGCGGTGTTTGCACGGTGGGGTAGCGGTGTTTGCACGGTGGGGTAGCGGTATTTGCACGATGGGGTAGTGGTGTTTGCACAATGGGGTAGTGGTGTTTGCACGGTGGAGTAGAGGTGTTTTCATAGTGGGATAGTGGTGTTTGCTTGGTGGGGTAGTGGTGTTTGCACGGTGGAGTAGAGGTGTTTTCATAGTGGGATAGTGGTGTTTTTATGGTGGGGTAGTGGTGTTTTCACGGTGGCGTAGTGGTGTTTGCACGGTGGGGTAGTGGTGTTTGCACGGTGGAATCACGGTGTTTGCATGGTGGGGTAGTGGTGTTTGCACGGTGGAATCGCGGTGTTTGCACGGTGGGGTAGTGGTGTTTGCATGGTGGGGTAGTGGTGTTTGCACGGTGGGGTAGTGGTGTTTGCACGGTGGAATCGCGGTGTTTGCACGGTGGGGTAGTGGTGTTTGCACGGTGGGGTAGAGGTGTTTGCATGGTGGGGTAGTGGTGTTTGCACGGTGGGGTAGTGGTGTTTGCATGATGAGGTAGCGGTGTTTGCATGGTGGGGTAGTGGTGTTTGCATGGTGGGATAGCCGTGTTTGCATGGTGGGGTAGTGGTGTTTGCACGGTGGGGTAGTGGTGTTTGCATGATGAGGTAGCGGTGTTTGCATGGTGGGGTAGTGGTGTTTGCATGGTGGGATAGCCGTGTTTGCACGGTGGGGTAGTGGTGTTTGCATGGTGGGGTAGTGGTGTTTGCACGGTGGGGTAGTGGTGTTTGCACGGTGGAATCGCGGTGTTTGCACGGTGTTGTAGTGGTGTTTGCACGGTGGGGTAGAGGTGTTTGCATGGTGGGGTAGTGGTGTTTGCACGGTGGGGTAGTGGTGTTTGCATGATGAGGTAGCGGTGTTTGCACGGTGGGGTAGTGGTGTTTGCATGGTGGGATAGCCGTGTTTGCATGGTGGGGTAGTGGTGTTTGCACGGTGGAATCGCGGTGTTTGCACGGTGGGATAGCAGTGTTTGCATGGTGGGGTAGCGGTGTTTGCATGGTGGGGTAGCGGTGTTTGCATGGTGGGGTAGCGGTGTTTGCACGGTGGGGTAGCGGTGTTTGCATGGTGGGGTAGCGGTGTTTGCATGGTGGGGTAGCAGTGTTTGCATGGTGGGGTAGTGGTGTTTGCATGGTGGGGTTGTGGTGTTTGCACGGTGGGATAGCGGTGTTTGCACGGTGGGGTAGTGGTGTTTGCACGGTGGGATAGCCGTGTTTGCATGGTGGGGTAGTGGTGATTGCACGGTGGGGTAGTGGTGTTTGCATGGTGGGATAGCCGTGTTTGCATGGTGGGGTAGTGGTGTTTGCATGGTGGGGTTGTGGTGTTTGCACGGTGGGATAGCGGTGTTTGCATGATGGGGAAGTGGTGATTGCACGGTGGGGTAGCGGTGTTTGCACGGTGGGGTTGTGGTGTTTGCACGGTGGGATAGCCGTGTTTGCATGGTGGGGTAGTGGTGTTTGCACGGTGGGGTAGCGGTGTTTGCACGGTGGGGTTGTGGTGTTTGCACGGTGGGATAGCCGTGTTTGCATGGTGGGGTAGTGGTGTTTGCACGGTGGGGTAGTGGTGTTTGCATGGTGGGGTTGTGGTGTTTGCACGGTGGGGTAGTGGTGTTTGCACGGTGGGATAGCGGTGTGTGCACGCTGGGGAAGCGGTGTTTGCATGGTGGGGTAGCGGTGTTTGCACGGTGGGATAGCGGTGTTTGCACGGTGGGGTAGCGGTGTTTGCACGGTGGGATAGCGGTGTTTGCACGGTGGGATAGCGGTGTTTGCACGGTGGGATAGCGGTGTTTGCATGGTGGGGTAGCGGTGTTTGCACGGTGGGGTAGTGGTGTTTGCACGGTGGGGTAATGGTGTTTGCACGGTGGGGTAGCGGTGTTTGCATGGTGGGGTAGCGGTGTTTGCACGGTGGGGTAGTGGTGTTTGCACGGTGGGGTAATGGTGTTTGCATGGTGGGGTAGTGGTGTTTGCACGGTGGGGTAGTGGTGTTTGCACGGTGGAATCGCGGTGTTTGCACGGTGGGATAGCAGTGTTTGCATGGTGGGGTAGCGGTGTTTGCACGGTGGGGTAGTGGTGTTTGCACGGTGGGGTAATGGTGTTTGCATGGTGGGGTAGCCGTGTTTGCATGGTGGGGTAGTGGTGTTTGCACGGTGGGATAGCAGTGTTTGCATGGTGGGGTTGTGGTGTTTGCACGGTGGGGTAGTGGTGTTTGCACGGTGGGATAGCGGTGTGTGCACGCTGGGGAAGCGGTGTTTGCATGGTGGGGTAGCGGTGTTTGCACGGTGGGATAGCGGTGTTTGCACGGTGGGGTAGTGGTGTTTGCATGGTGGGGTAGCCGTGTTTGCACGGTGGGGTAGCGGTGTTTGCACAGTGGGGTAGAAGTGTTTGCATGGTTGGGTAGCGGTGTTTGCACAGTGGGATAATGGTGTTTGCATGGTGAGATAGTGGTATTTGCACGGTGGGGTAGTGGTGTTTGCACGGTGGGGTAGTGGTGTTTGCATGATGAGGTAGCGGTGTTTGCATGGTGGGGTAGTGGTGTTTGCACGGTGGGATAGCAGTGTTTGCATGGTGGGGTAGTGGTGTTTGCACGGTGGGATAGCAGTGTTTGCATGGTGGGGTAGTGGTGTTTGCACGGTGGGGTTGTGGTGTTTGCACGGTGGGATAGCGGTGTTTGCACGGTGGGGTAGTGGTGTTTGCATGGTGGGGTTGTGGTGTTTGCACGGTGGGATAGCGGTGTTTGCACGGTGGGGTAGTGGTGTTTGCACGGTGGGATAGCCGTGTTTGCACGGTGGGGTAGTGGTGATTGCACGGTGGGGTAGTGGTGTTTGCATGGTGGGATAGCCGTGTTTGCATGGTGGGGTAGTGGTGTTTGCATGGTGGGGTAGTGGTGTTTGCACGGTGGGATAGCGGTGTTTGCATGATGGGGAAGTGGTGATTGCACGGTGGGGTTGTGGTGTTTGCACGGTGGGATAGCCGTGTTTGCACGGTGGGGTAGTGGTGTTTGCATGGTGGGGTTGTGGTGTTTGCACGGTGGGGTAGTGGTGTTTGCACGGTGGGATAGCGGTGTGTGCACGCTGGGGAAGCGGTGTTTGCATGGTGGGGTAGCGGTGTTTGCACGGTGGGATAGCGGTGTTTGCACGGTGGGGTAGCGGTGTTTGCACGGTGGGATAGCGGTGTTTGCACGGTGGGATAGCGGTGTTTGCACGGTGGGATAGCGGTGTTTGCATGGTGGGGTAGCGGTGTTTGCACGGTGGGGTAGTGGTGTTTGCACGGTGGGGTAGCGGTGTTTGCATGGTGGGGTAGCGGTGTTTGCACGGTGGGGTAGTGGTGTTTGCACGGTGGGGTAATGGTGTTTGCACGGTGGAATCGCGGTGTTTGCACGGTGGGATAGCAGTGTTTGCATGGTGGGGTTGTGGTGTTTGCACGGTGGGGTAGTGGTGTTTGCACGGTGGGGTAGCGGTGTTTGCATGGTGGGGTAGCGGTGTTTGCACGGTGGGGTAGTGGTGTTTTCACGGTGGGGTAATGGTGTTTGCATGGTGGGGTAGTGGTGTTTGCACGGTGGGGTAGTGGTGTTTGCACGGTGGAATCGCGGTGTTTGCACGGTGGGATAGCAGTGTTTGCATGGTGGGGTAGCGGTGTTTGCACGGTGGGGTAGTGGTGTTTGCACGGTGGGGTAATGGTGTTTGCATGGTGGGGTAGCCGTGTTTGCATGGTGGGGTAGTGGTGTTTGCACGGTGGGATAGCAGTGTTTGCATGGTGGGGTTGTGGTGTTTGCACGGTGGGGTAGTGGTGTTTGCACGGTGGGATGGCGGTGTGTGCACGGTGGGGTAGTGGTGTTTGCATGGTGGGGTTGTGGTGTTTGCACGGTGGGGTAGTGGTGTTTGCATGGTGGGATAGCCGTGTTTGCATGGTGGGGTAGTGGTGTTTGCACGGTGGGATAGCAGTGTTTGCATGGTGGGGTTGTGGTGTTTGCACGGTGGGGTAGTGGTGTTTGCACGGTGGGATAGCGGTGTGTGCACGCTGGGGAAGCGGTGTTTGCATGGTGGGGTAGCGGTGTTTGCACGGTGGGATAGCGGTGTTTGCACGGTGGGATAGCGGTGTTTGCATGATGGGGAAGTGGTGATTGCACGGTGGGGTAGTGGTGTTTGCATGGTGGGGTAGCGGTGTTTGCACGGTGGGGTAATGGTGTTTGCACGGTGGGATAGCGGTGTTTGCACAGTGGGGTAGTGGTGTTTGCACGCTGGGGTAGCGGTGTTTGCACGGTGGGGTAGCGGTGTTTGCACGGTGGGATAGCGGTGTTTGCATGGTGGGGTAGCGGTGAATGCATGGTGGGGTAATGGTGTGTTTGCACGGTGGGGTAGAGGTGTTTGCATGGTGGGGTAGAGGTGTTTGCATGGTGGGGTAGAGGTGTTTGCATGGTGGGGTAGAGGTGTTTGCACAGTGGGATAGCGATGTTTGCTTGGTGGGGTAGTGGTGTTTGCACGGTGGGGTAGAGGTGTTTTCATGGTGGGGTAGCGGTGTTTTCACGGTGGGGTAGCAGTGTTTGCATGGTGGGGTAGCGGTGTTTGCACGGTGGGGTAGCAGTGTTTGCACAGTGGGGTAGTGCTGTTTCCACGGTGGGGTAGCGGTGTTTGCACGGTTGGGTAGTGGTGTTTGCACTTTGAGGTAATGGTGTTTGCACGGTGGCGTAGTCGTGTTTGGGATAGCGGCGTTTGCACAGTGGGATAGCGGTGTTTGCACGTGGGTTAGTGGTCTTTGCACTTTGGGGTAATGGTGTTTGCACAGTGGCATAGTGGTGTTTGCATGGTGGGATAGCGGTGTTTGCATGGTGGGATAGCAGTGTTTGCACGGTGGGGTAGTGGTGTTTGCACGGCGTGATAGCAGTGTTTGCACGGTGGGGTAGTGGTGTTTGCACGGTGGGGTAGCGGTGTTTGCACGGTGGCGTAGTGGTGTTTGCATGTGGGATAGCGGTGTTTGCACGGTGGGATAGCAGTGTTTGCACAGTGGGGTAGCGGTGTTTGCACGGTGGGGTAGCGGTGTTTGCACGGTGGGGTAGCGGTATTTGCACGATGGGGTAGTGGTGTTTGCACGATGGGGTAGTGGTGTTTGCACGGTGGAGTAGAGGTGTTTTCATAGTGGGATAGTGGTGTTTGCTTGGTGGGGTAGTGGTGTTTGCACGGTGGAGTAGAGGTGTTTTCATAGTGGGATAGTGGTGTTTTTATGGTGGGGTAGTGGTGTTTTCACGGTGGCGTAGTGGTGTTTGCACGGTGGGGTAGTGGTGTTTGCACGGTGGAATCGCAGTGTTTGCATGGTGGGGTAGTGGTGTTTGCACGGTGGAATCGCGGTGTTTGCACGGTGGGGTAGTGGTGTTTGCATGGTGGGGTAGTGGTGTTTGCACGGTGGGGTAGTGGTGTTTGCACGGTGGAATCGCGGTGTTTGCACGGTGGGGTAGTGGTGTTTGCACGGTGGGGTAGAGGTGTTTGCATGGTGGGGTAGTGGTGTTTGCACGGTGGGGTAGTGGTGTTTGCATGATGAGGTAGCGGTGTTTGCATGGTGGGGTAGTGGTGTTTGCATGGTGGGATAGCCGTGTTTGCATGGTGGGGTAGTGGTGTTTGCACGGTGGGGTAGTGGTGTTTGCATGATGAGGTAGCGGTGTTTGCATGGTGGGGTAGTGGTGTTTGCATGGTGGGATAGCCGTGTTTGCACGGTGGGGTAGTGGTGTTTGCATGGTGGGGTAGTGGTGTTTGCACGGTGGGGTAGTGGTGTTTGCACGGTGGAATCGCGGTGTTTGCACGGTGGGGTAGTGGTGTTTGCACGGTGGGGTAGAGGTGTTTGCATGGTGGGGTAGTGGTGTTTGCACGGTGGGGTAGTGGTGTTTGCATGATGAGGTAGCGGTGTTTGCACGGTGGGGTAGTGGTGTTTGCATGGTGGGATAGCCGTGTTTGCATGGTGGGGTAGTGGTGTTTGCACGGTGGAATCGCGGTGTTTGCACGGTGGGATAGCAGTGTTTGCATGGTGGGGTAGCGGTGTTTGCATGGTGGGGTAGCGGTGTTTGCATGGTGGGGTAGCGGTGTTTGCACGGTGGGGTAGCGGTGTTTGCATGGTGGGGTAGCGGTGTTTGCATGGTGGGGTAGCAGTGTTTGCATGGTGGGGTAGTGGTGTTTGCACGGTGGGGTTGTGGTGTTTGCACGGTGGGATAGCGGTGTTTGCACGGTGGGGTAGTGGTGTTTGCACGGTGGGATAGCCGTGTTTGCATGGTGGGGTAGTGGTGATTGCACGGTGGGGTAGTGGTGTTTGCATGGTGGGATAGCCGTGTTTGCATGGTGGGGTAGTGGTGTTTGCATGGTGGGGTTGTGGTGTTTGCACGGTGGGATAGCGGTGTTTGCATGATGGGGAAGTGGTGATTGCACGGTGGGGTAGCGGTGTTTGCACGGTGGGGTTGTGGTGTTTGCACGGTGGGATAGCCGTGTTTGCATGGTGGGGTAGTGGTGTTTGCACGGTGGGGTAGCGGTGTTTGCACGGTGGGGTTGTGGTGTTTGCACGGTGGGATAGCCGTGTTTGCATGGTGGGGTAGTGGTGTTTGCACGGTGGGGTAGTGGTGTTTGCATGGTGGGGTTGTGGTGTTTGCACGGTGGGGTAGTGGTGTTTGCACGGTGGGATAGCGGTGTGTGCACGCTGGGGAAGCGGTGTTTGCATGGTGGGGTAGCGGTGTTTGCACGGTGGGATAGCGGTGTTTGCACGGTGGGGTAGCGGTGTTTGCACGGTGGGATAGCGGTGTTTGCACGGTGGGATAGCGGTGTTTGCACGGTGGGATAGCGGTGTTTGCATGGTGGGGTAGCGGTGTTTGCACGGTGGGGTAGTGGTGTTTGCACGGTGGGGTAATGGTGTTTGCACGGTGGGGTAGTGGTGTTTGCATGGTGGGGTAGCGGTGTTTGCACGGTGGGGTAGTGGTGTTTGCACGGTGGGGTAATGGTGTTTGCATGGTGGGGTAGTGGTGTTTGCACGGTGGGGTAGTGGTGTTTGCACGGTGGAATCGCGGTGTTTGCACGGTGGGATAGCAGTGTTTGCATGGTGGGGTAGCGGTGTTTGCACGGTGGGGTAGTGGTGTTTGCACGGTGGGGTAATGGTGTTTGCATGGTGGGGTAGCCGTGTTTGCATGGTGGGGTAGTGGTGTTTGCACGGTGGGATAGCAGTGTTTGCATGGTGGGGTTGTGGTGTTTGCACGGTGGGGTAGTGGTGTTTGCACGGTGGGATAGCGGTGTGTGCACGCTGGGGAAGCGGTGTTTGCATGGTGGGGTAGCGGTGTTTGCATGGTGGGGTAGCGGTGTTTGCACGGTGGGATAGCGGTGTTTGCACGGTGGGGTAGCGGTGTTTGCATGGTGGGGTAGCGGTGTTTGCACGGTGGGATAGCGGTGTTTGCACGGTGGGGTAATGGTGTTTGCACGGTGGAATCACGGTGTTTGCACGGTGGGGTAGTGGTGTTTGCATGGTGGGGTAGCGGTGTTTGCACGGTGGGGTAGCGGTGTTTGCATGGTGGGGTAGCGGTGTTTGCATGGTGGGGTAGCGGTGTTTGCACGGTGGGATAGCGGTGTTTGCACGGTGGGGTAGTGGTGTTTGCACGGTGGAATCACGGTGTTTGCACGGTGGGGTAGTGGTGTTTGCATGGTGGGGTAGCCGTGTTTGCACGGTGGGGTAGCGGTGTTTGCACAGTGGGGTAGAAGTGTTTGCATGGTTGGGTAGCGGTGTTTGCACAGTGGGATAATGGTGTTTGCATGGTGAGATAGTGGTATTTGCACGGTGGGGTAGCGGTGTTTGCACGGTGGGGTAGCGGTGTTTGCATGGTGGGGTAGCGGTGTTTGCACGGTGGGATAGCGGTGTTTGCACGGTGGGGTAATGGTGTTTGCACGGTGGAATCACGGTGTTTGCACGGTGGGGTAGTGGTGTTTGCATGGTGGGGTAGCGGTGTTTGCACGGTGGGGTAGCGGTGTTTGCATGGTGGGGTAGCGGTGTTTGCATGGTGGGGTAGCGGTGTTTGCACGGTGGGATAGCGGTGTTTGCACGGTGGGGTAGTGGTGTTTGCACGGTGGAATCACGGTGTTTGCACGGTGGGGTAGTGGTGTTTGCATGGTGGGGTAGCCGTGTTTGCACGGTGGGGTAGCGGTGTTTGCACAGTGGGGTAGAAGTGTTTGCATGGTTGGGTAGCGGTGTTTGCACAGTGGGATAATGGTGTTTGCATGGTGAGATAGTGGTATTTGCACGGTGGGGTAGTGGTGTTTGCACGGTGGGGTAGTGGTGTTTGCATGATGAGGTAGCGGTGTTTGCATGGTGGGGTAGTGGTGTTTGCACGGTGGGATAGCAGTGTTTGCATGGTGGGGTAGTGGTGTTTGCACGGTGGGATAGCAGTGTTTGCATGGTGGGGTAGTGGTGTTTGCACGGTGGGGTTGTGGTGTTTGCACGGTGGGATAGCGGTGTTTGCACGGTGGGGTAGTGGTGTTTGCATGGTGGGGTTGTGGTGTTTGCACGGTGGGATAGCGGTGTTTGCACGGTGGGGTAGTGGTGTTTGCACGGTGGGATAGCCGTGTTTGCACGGTGGGGTAGTGGTGATTGCACGGTGGGGTAGTGGTGTTTGCATGGTGGGATAGCCGTGTTTGCATGGTGGGGTAGTGGTGTTTGCATGGTGGGGTAGTGGTGTTTGCACGGTGGGATAGCGGTGTTTGCATGATGGGGAAGTGGTGATTGCACGGTGGGGTTGTGGTGTTTGCACGGTGGGATAGCCGTGTTTGCACGGTGGGGTAGTGGTGTTTGCATGGTGGGGTTGTGGTGTTTGCACGGTGGGGTAGTGGTGTTTGCACGGTGGGATAGCGGTGTGTGCACGCTGGGGAAGCGGTGTTTGCATGGTGGGGTAGCGGTGTTTGCACGGTGGGATAGCGGTGTTTGCACGGTGGGGTAGCGGTGTTTGCACGGTGGGATAGCGGTGTTTGCACGGTGGGATAGCGGTGTTTGCACGGTGGGATAGCGGTGTTTGCATGGTGGGGTAGCGGTGTTTGCACGGTGGGGTAGTGGTGTTTGCACGGTGGGGTAGCGGTGTTTGCATGGTGGGGTAGTGGTGTTTGCACGGTGGGGTAGTGGTGTTTGCATGGTGGGGTTGTGGTGTTTGCACGGTGGGGTAGTGGTGTTTGCACGGTGGGATAGCGGTGTGTGCACGCTGGGATAGCCGTGTTTGCATGGTGGGGTAGTGGTGTTTGCACGGTGGGGTAGTGGTGTTTGCATGGTGGGGTTGTGGTGTTTGCACGGTGGGGTAGTGGTGTTTGCACGGTGGGATAGCGGTGTGTGCACGCTGGGGAAGCGGTGTTTGCATGGTGGGGTAGCGGCGTTTGCACAGTGGGATAGCGGTGTTTGCACGTGGGTTAGTGGTCTTTGCACTTTGGGGTAATGGTGTTTGCACAGTGGCATAGTGGTGTTTGCATGGTGGGATAGCGGTGTTTGCATGGTGGGATAGCAGTGTTTGCACGGTGGGGTAGTGGTGTTTGCACGGCGTGATAGCAGTGTTTGCACGGTGGGGTAGTGGTGTTTGCACGGTGGGGTAGCGGTGTTTGCACGGTGGCGTAGTGGTGTTTGCATGTGGGATAGCGGTGTTTGCACGGTGGGATAGCAGTGTTTGCACAGTGGGGTAGCGGTGTTTGCACGGTGGGGTAGCGGTGTTTGCACGGTGGGGTAGCGGTATTTGCACGATGGGGTAGTGGTGTTTGCACGATGGGGTAGTGGTGTTTGCACGGTGGAGTAGAGGTGTTTTCATAGTGGGATAGTGGTGTTTGCTTGGTGGGGTAGTGGTGTTTGCACGGTGGAGTAGAGGTGTTTTCATAGTGGGATAGTGGTGTTTTTATGGTGGGGTAGTGGTGTTTTCACGGTGGCGTAGTGGTGTTTGCACGGTGGGGTAGTGGTGTTTGCACGGTGGAATCGCAGTGTTTGCATGGTGGGGTAGTGGTGTTTGCACGGTGGAATCGCGGTGTTTGCACGGTGGGGTAGTGGTGTTTGCATGGTGGGGTAGTGGTGTTTGCACGGTGGGGTAGTGGTGTTTGCACGGTGGAATCGCGGTGTTTGCACGGTGGGGTAGTGGTGTTTGCACGGTGGGGTAGAGGTGTTTGCATGGTGGGGTAGTGGTGTTTGCACGGTGGGGTAGTGGTGTTTGCATGATGAGGTAGCGGTGTTTGCATGGTGGGGTAGTGGTGTTTGCATGGTGGGATAGCCGTGTTTGCATGGTGGGGTAGTGGTGTTTGCACGGTGGGGTAGTGGTGTTTGCATGATGAGGTAGCGGTGTTTGCATGGTGGGGTAGTGGTGTTTGCATGGTGGGATAGCCGTGTTTGCACGGTGGGGTAGTGGTGTTTGCATGGTGGGGTAGTGGTGTTTGCACGGTGGGGTAGTGGTGTTTGCACGGTGGAATCGCGGTGTTTGCACGGTGGGGTAGTGGTGTTTGCACGGTGGGGTAGAGGTGTTTGCATGGTGGGGTAGTGGTGTTTGCACGGTGGGGTAGTGGTGTTTGCATGATGAGGTAGCGGTGTTTGCACGGTGGGGTAGTGGTGTTTGCATGGTGGGATAGCCGTGTTTGCATGGTGGGGTAGTGGTGTTTGCACGGTGGAATCGCGGTGTTTGCACGGTGGGATAGCAGTGTTTGCATGGTGGGGTAGCGGTGTTTGCATGGTGGGGTAGCGGTGTTTGCATGGTGGGGTAGCGGTGTTTGCACGGTGGGGTAGCGGTGTTTGCATGGTGGGGTAGCGGTGTTTGCATGGTGGGGTAGCAGTGTTTGCATGGTGGGGTAGTGGTGTTTGCACGGTGGGGTTGTGGTGTTTGCACGGTGGGATAGCGGTGTTTGCACGGTGGGGTAGTGGTGTTTGCACGGTGGGATAGCCGTGTTTGCATGGTGGGGTAGTGGTGATTGCACGGTGGGGTAGTGGTGTTTGCATGGTGGGATAGCCGTGTTTGCATGGTGGGGTAGTGGTGTTTGCATGGTGGGGTTGTGGTGTTTGCACGGTGGGATAGCGGTGTTTGCATGATGGGGAAGTGGTGATTGCACGGTGGGGTAGCGGTGTTTGCACGGTGGGGTTGTGGTGTTTGCACGGTGGGATAGCCGTGTTTGCATGGTGGGGTAGTGGTGTTTGCACGGTGGGGTAGCGGTGTTTGCACGGTGGGGTTGTGGTGTTTGCACGGTGGGATAGCCGTGTTTGCATGGTGGGGTAGTGGTGTTTGCACGGTGGGGTAGTGGTGTTTGCATGGTGGGGTTGTGGTGTTTGCACGGTGGGGTAGTGGTGTTTGCACGGTGGGATAGCGGTGTGTGCACGCTGGGGAAGCGGTGTTTGCATGGTGGGGTAGCGGTGTTTGCACGGTGGGATAGCGGTGTTTGCACGGTGGGGTAGCGGTGTTTGCACGGTGGGATAGCGGTGTTTGCACGGTGGGATAGCGGTGTTTGCACGGTGGGATAGCGGTGTTTGCATGGTGGGGTAGCGGTGTTTGCACGGTGGGGTAGTGGTGTTTGCACGGTGGGGTAATGGTGTTTGCACGGTGGGGTAGTGGTGTTTGCATGGTGGGGTAGCGGTGTTTGCACGGTGGGGTAGTGGTGTTTGCACGGTGGGGTAATGGTGTTTGCATGGTGGGGTAGTGGTGTTTGCACGGTGGGGTAGTGGTGTTTGCACGGTGGAATCGCGGTGTTTGCACGGTGGGATAGCAGTGTTTGCATGGTGGGGTAGCGGTGTTTGCACGGTGGGGTAGTGGTGTTTGCACGGTGGGGTAATGGTGTTTGCATGGTGGGGTAGCCGTGTTTGCATGGTGGGGTAGTGGTGTTTGCACGGTGGGATAGCAGTGTTTGCATGGTGGGGTTGTGGTGTTTGCACGGTGGGGTAGTGGTGTTTGCACGGTGGGATAGCGGTGTGTGCACGCTGGGGAAGCGGTGTTTGCATGGTGGGGTAGCGGTGTTTGCATGGTGGGGTAGCGGTGTTTGCACGGTGGGATAGCGGTGTTTGCACGGTGGGGTAGCGGTGTTTGCATGGTGGGGTAGCGGTGTTTGCACGGTGGGATAGCGGTGTTTGCACGGTGGGGTAATGGTGTTTGCACGGTGGAATCACGGTGTTTGCACGGTGGGGTAGTGGTGTTTGCATGGTGGGGTAGCGGTGTTTGCACGGTGGGGTAGCGGTGTTTGCATGGTGGGGTAGCGGTGTTTGCATGGTGGGGTAGCGGTGTTTGCACGGTGGGATAGCGGTGTTTGCACGGTGGGGTAGTGGTGTTTGCACGGTGGAATCACGGTGTTTGCACGGTGGGGTAGTGGTGTTTGCATGGTGGGGTAGCCGTGTTTGCACGGTGGGGTAGCGGTGTTTGCACAGTGGGGTAGAAGTGTTTGCATGGTTGGGTAGCGGTGTTTGCACAGTGGGATAATGGTGTTTGCATGGTGAGATAGTGGTATTTGCACGGTGGGGTAGTGGTGTTTGCACGGTGGGGTAGTGGTGTTTGCATGATGAGGTAGCGGTGTTTGCATGGTGGGGTAGTGGTGTTTGCACGGTGGGATAGCAGTGTTTGCATGGTGGGGTAGTGGTGTTTGCACGGTGGGATAGCAGTGTTTGCATGGTGGGGTAGTGGTGTTTGCACGGTGGGGTTGTGGTGTTTGCACGGTGGGATAGCGGTGTTTGCACGGTGGGGTAGTGGTGTTTGCATGGTGGGGTTGTGGTGTTTGCACGGTGGGATAGCGGTGTTTGCACGGTGGGGTAGTGGTGTTTGCACGGTGGGATAGCCGTGTTTGCACGGTGGGGTAGTGGTGATTGCACGGTGGGGTAGTGGTGTTTGCATGGTGGGATAGCCGTGTTTGCATGGTGGGGTAGTGGTGTTTGCATGGTGGGGTAGTGGTGTTTGCACGGTGGGATAGCGGTGTTTGCATGATGGGGAAGTGGTGATTGCACGGTGGGGTTGTGGTGTTTGCACGGTGGGATAGCCGTGTTTGCACGGTGGGGTAGTGGTGTTTGCATGGTGGGGTTGTGGTGTTTGCACGGTGGGGTAGTGGTGTTTGCACGGTGGGATAGCGGTGTGTGCACGCTGGGGAAGCGGTGTTTGCATGGTGGGGTAGCGGTGTTTGCACGGTGGGATAGCGGTGTTTGCACGGTGGGGTAGCGGTGTTTGCACGGTGGGATAGCGGTGTTTGCACGGTGGGATAGCGGTGTTTGCACGGTGGGATAGCGGTGTTTGCATGGTGGGGTAGCGGTGTTTGCACGGTGGGGTAGTGGTGTTTGCACGGTGGGGTAGCGGTGTTTGCATGGTGGGGTAGCGGTGTTTGCACGGTGGGGTAGTGGTGTTTGCACGGTGGGGTAATGGTGTTTGCACGGTGGAATCGCGGTGTTTGCACGGTGGGATAGCAGTGTTTGCATGGTGGGGTTGTGGTGTTTGCACGGTGGGGTAGTGGTGTTTGCACGGTGGGGTAGCGGTGTTTGCATGGTGGGGTAGCGGTGTTTGCACGGTGGGGTAGTGGTGTTTGCACGGTGGGGTAATGGTGTTTGCATGGTGGGGTAGTGGTGTTTGCACGGTGGGGTAGTGGTGTTTGCACGGTGGAATCGCGGTGTTTGCACGGTGGGATAGCAGTGTTTGCATGGTGGGGTAGCGGTGTTTGCACGGTGGGGTAGTGGTGTTTGCACGGTGGGGTAATGGTGTTTGCATGGTGGGGTAGCCGTGTTTGCATGGTGGGGTAGTGGTGTTTGCACGGTGGGATAGCAGTGTTTGCATGGTGGGGTTGTGGTGTTTGCACGGTGGGGTAGTGGTGTTTGCACGGTGGGATAGCGGTGTGTGCACGCTGGGGAAGCGGTGTTTGCATGGTGGGGTAGCGGTGTTTGCATGGTGGGGTAGCGGTGTTTGCACGGTGGGATAGCGGTGTTTGCACGGTGGGGTAGCGGTGTTTGCATGGTGGGGTAGCGGTGTTTGCACGGTGGGATAGCGGTGTTTGCACGGTGGGGTAATGGTGTTTGCACGGTGGAATCACGGTGTTTGCACGGTGGGGTAGTGGTGTTTGCATGGTGGGGTAGCGGTGTTTGCACGGTGGGGTAGCGGTGTTTGCATGGTGGGGTAGCGGTGTTTGCATGGTGGGGTAGCGGTGTTTGCACGGTGGGATAGCGGTGTTTGCACGGTGGGGTAGTGGTGTTTGCACGGTGGAATCACGGTGTTTGCACGGTGGGGTAGTGGTGTTTGCATGGTGGGGTAGCCGTGTTTGCACGGTGGGGTAGCGGTGTTTGCACAGTGGGGTAGAAGTGTTTGCATGGTTGGGTAGCGGTGTTTGCATGGTGAGATAGTGGTATTTGCACGGTGGGGTAGTGGTGTTTGCACGGTGGGGTAGCGGTGTTTGCATGGTGGGGTAGTGGTGTTTGCACGGTGGGGTAGCGGTGTTTGCACGGTGGGGTAGTGGTGTTTGCACGGTGAGATAGCGGTGTTTGCACGGTGGGATAGCCGTGTTTTGAATGCACACAGAAAGGAAGCGATGAAGCTGAAACAGGTTCTGTTCATCTTTTTGGTAAGTTAATGGATTGTGTTTTGTTCTCTTTGTCCCCAACAACAGTGGGAATTCCGAGTAACTAAGATAACCTCCTCCATGAAACTGTCAGACCAGCCGGGGACAGAGGCAGCCTGAGGAATGTTTTTATGCAGTGACAATGCACAGCCTATATCATGATTATTTTATATTATTTTCCAGCCAATCCTCTGCAATGTTACACCTGCACCTCCCAAAGCAGCAACACCAACTGCCTGACCCCCACCAACTGCTCGTCCACTGACACCACCTGCATGACGTCCGTGGTGGCCGGAGGCCTCGGTAAGTGGACACCAGAGATGACTAGCGATGGTTAATGAGATGCAAATAATTACCAGCTGATGCAAATGATGTACATCTTTCATGCAAACGTATGTGGCTGGAGAATGGACCCATCACATGAAGCCGTGGTGGGATTCAGCTGGTCCATTTACAAGCCGTGCATAATCCTGCCGGAGCTGGGAGATACTGTGCCTGTCCACAGGAAAGTCACACATGGGGGGATACTTTGTTGGGCTGCCTTTAGCTATGATTAGGGGCTGGCACATCAATTGACGAGCTTCTGCAATGTCACTACCGGGAGTGTGACAATACCGCTCCCCACACCCCTCGCCATCCAGGGGGGCTTCTGCAATGTCACTACCAGGAGCGTGACAGTAAGCCCCCTGCCAACCTTTGCCATTTAGGGGGGCCTGTCCTCTTCTCTTCCTCCCACATAAAGCTCAACCACAGGCACATATTATGCATTCATTTAGTTAAAGTGGATCCGAGATGAAAAACTAACTATATCAAGTAATTGGTCTATACATCTTATCTAAAGTTTAGATAGTTTACACAGCAAATCCAGCTGCAACAGTTTCATGATTATTTATTCCTGTGATACAATGACAGCAGCCATGTTCTGTTTGTTACATTACACACAGGCAAGCTGCTCTGCATCTCCAGCCCTCAGCCTGTGAAAACTTCACTCCCCTCTCCACCTCCCTCCTCCCCTCTCCTCTCTACATACACACTTGAGATAAAAGTCTTTGGAAAATGCAAGATCACAGACCAATTTTATCCCCTTCCATGTAGTATGAGAGCCATACCTACACAGTCTATTTTATGGAGCTGAACTCCCCATCAGACAGAAATCTTTGCAAGATGCTGCACACACAGATGCTGTACACATGCAACAGATCAGTATCTGCAAAAGATCAGTATCTGCAAAGGATCTGTTCCTGCAAAAGTTCTGTTCCTGCAAAATGCATTCATAGTCTATGAGATCTGCAGATCATCATACACACCTTGTTTAACAGACAATCATCTGCAGATCAGATCCACCAGGATGGATTTTCAGATCTGCAGATGATTGCCAGATATGCAGAGTCTGTTAAACAAGGTGTGTATGAGGATCTGCAGATCTCATAGACTATGAATGTAGAGTGACCATATTTTTGTGGGTCCAACCTGGGACGGGGGGGGGGGGGGGCTGGTGGCGCGCGCAGCGCGCCGCGGCGAAGAGTGGGAAGGAGTGAGGAGCACACAGCGGCGAAGACTGGGGGAGGGGGGCTGCGGCGCGCGCAGCGCGCCGCGCCGAGAAATGGGCGTGGCCATGACATTGTATGGGCGGAGCTAATGTAATGATGTAACAGCGAGGCATAAGAAAGCAGTGTTTACGCCATGATGTGGACAAACGAGACTTTGTATCATGGGTGTGCAGAAACTGTGTGATGCTAATAGTATACCGTAACCACAAAGCAGCAAACATAGCCATCTATGACCATTAAATAATAAATGCAGTAACAGTTACCCCGGACACCAGAAAATAAACGCAATAGGCAACATGTCAGTATAAAATAAATGCAATGCGGGCAAACATGTCAGTACAAAATAAACGCAATGCGGGCAACATGTCAGTACAAAATAAACGCACTGCGGGCAAACATTTCACCAGAAAAGAAACGCACTGCGGCCAAACATTTCACCAGAAAAGAAACGCACTGCGGCCAAACATTTCACCAGAAAAGAAACGCACTGCGGCCAAACATTTCACCAGAAAAGAAACGCACTGCGGCCAAACATTTCACCAGAAAAGAAACGCAATGCGGGCAAACATTTTGCCAGAAAAGAAACGCACTGCGGGCAAACATTTCGCCAGAAAAGAAACAATGCGGGCAAACATTTCACCTGGAAAAGAAACAATGCGGGCAAACATTTCACCTGGAAAAGAAACAATGCGGGCAAACATTTCACCAGAAAAGAAACAATGCGGGCAAACATTTCACCTGGAAAAGAAACAATGCGGGCAAACATTTCACCTGGAAAAGAAACAATGCGGGCAAACATTTCACCTGGAAAAGAAACAATGCGGGCAAACATTTCACCTGGAAAAGAAACAATGCGGGCAAACATTTCACCTGGAAAAGAAAGCATTTACTCACCTGGCAGAAGTGTCCGGCCTCTGGCGCGCTGCTCCGTCCCGGGACCGTCTTCCTCCTCCTGCTCTTCTCTCCCGCGCTGACAGGGCTACGGCAAGATGGCGCCCGAAGCCCTGTACTAGTGACACAAATAGGTCTCCAGTACAGGGCTTCGGCAGCCATCTTGCCGTAGCCCTGCTCGCCTGCCGGTGTCGGAAACAGACACCGGAAGACGAGGCTGGAGCGGGGCTGCGGGCAATGAACTGGCACGGCGTCTATAGACGCCGCTGCCAGTTCATTGAGGAGAGAGTGGCCAGAGTCCCGAGGCCGGGACGTCCCGCTGCTGAAAGCGGGACGTTTCCCGGGACCTCATTAAGCCTGGGACAGCGGACCCCGAATCCGGGACGTGTCCCGGGCAATCCGGGACGTCTGGTCACTCTAGCTCTGACTGAAGTCAGACTGGATTAGCTGCATGCTTGTTTCAGGTGTGTCATTCAGCCACTTCTGCAGCCATAGAGAGCAACAAGGCTGCCAGGCAACTGGTATTGTTTAAAAGAAAAATCCATACCCCTCTCAGTTTAGGTTCCCTTTAAACAGCGGGGGGCGGGGCAGACTGCGACAGGAATCCAGTTGTTAGCCAATTCAATGCAGGCAGAAGACAGGGAGGGAGGGGAGCAGTAGCAGCAGGGCAGAGCAGGGCGGCGGTGGGCCGAGGACGGAACACTGATGTCACATACTCCCGCAGCTGGGACGTCCTGCATCTAAAAGTGGGACTTTTCCTGGGACCCAAGCCAGCCTGGGACAGGGGACCCCGAATCTGGGACCCGTCCCAGGTAATCTGGGACGTATGGTCACTCTAATGAATGCATTTTGCAGGAACGGATCTTTGGCAGGAACAGATCTTTTGCAGATACTGATCTTTTGTGTCTGTACAGCATCTGTGTGTGCAGCATCTTGCAAAGCTTTCTGTCTGATGGGGAGTTCAGCTCCATAGAATAGACTGTGTAGGTATGGCTCTCATACTACATGGAAGGGGATAAAATTGGTCTGTGATCTTGCCTTTTCCAAAGACTTTTATCTCAAGTGTGTATGCAGCATAAGCAGGGCCGGTTTAAGCAACAATGGGGCCCCAGGGCAAAATAAACCTGGGGGGCCCCCCCAACATATACCCCGGAACAAAAATCGGCATTAGGGGACCTTTTTTGCAGCTGGTATAGTCAGGGTGTGAAGTCCCAATCGGTCAGAGCTCCACATTCTGGCTATCCCAGCCTGCATGGGGGACAAGGGGTTAAAAAGTTTCAGAAGGGGGGACCCTACATAATTTTTTTTTTTTAATTCCCACACTCTAAACATAAAAAAAAAATTGGGAAAATAGGAAAAAATGCCAGGGATCTTCATACATCCATATTGTGGCTGTATAGCGATCCCTGGCCAAAGCGCTGCGGCTGCGTATAGACCCCCTGGAAACCCCGTCAGGAAATGTATTGCTCTTTCTTTTGATACATGTAAAATTACACTACCGTTAGGTTTGCTACTAAAAGTAACATTTACCGCATTTAAAACTATACTTTTTTTCTTCTAAACTTTAAAATCGATTTTCTCAAAAACTATAAGGTCTTTTTGAAAAATTGTTTTTTCCTCTTTTTCCTAATGATCTCCTTAACATATCCTGCAAATTTAGGGTTTCTAGCATTTAAGGTGGATTTGCTATTAACCATTAAAGTCGGCAGGTTTTTAAATGTGTTTTTTTTTCCTTTGAAACTTTAAAATCGATTTTCTCAAAAACTATAAGGCCGATTTGAAATTTTTTTTCCTCTTGTAGCCACTGGGGGCCCCTACAAGCTCTGGGGCCCTGGGGCAGCTGCCTCCTTTGCCTTAATGGTAGCGCCGGCCCTGAGCATAAGGCTCAGAGTGCCAAAGCACAGAAGGAGCTGTGGGCGTGGCTTGTTTAGTTTATAGGGAATTAGAGTATTAAAACAACAACAAAAAAAGAAGTTTTTGGCTTGAGGAATGCCCTATAAACTATATGAAAGGAACACAATTATGCAATGTGTAAAAGTTAATCTCGGATCCACTTTAAACCACCAAGAAATGAGGACGCAGGGTAAAGCTGAAGAACGTCTCTCCCTGCTCTGGCAGTATTAATTACTAATTCCCCTCCAGGCCGGCGTGGGAATGACGTAATTCGGCTGCCCGCTATTGAGGCCAGGAAAATTATGCTGTTTTTATTGTAATTTGGGCTCCATCTTTTGACGCAAATCACTGTCTGAGTGCTCCTATAGCGACCGGTAAGCATGATGCGCCGAAATTTCCAGCACCCTTTTTACCTGTCTCGACAAATTATACCATATTATACCTTATTATTCCATATTATGCCGTATTGTACCATATTATATCATATTATACCGTATTATACCATATTATGCCATATTATATCATATACTAGCCGACCCGCGGCGTAGCATACGCCGCATAAGAGGGTAGAGGGCAGGAAGGGGGTATTGGGCACAGCGGCGGGGAGGGGGGTTGGACCCTCCTCAACTGGGTCCCCCATGTGTGCTCTACCTCAAGCTTAAGCTCAGCAGGACCCCCCCCCCCCCTCACCTTGGTCCCCCATGTTCACTCCCCCTCCTGCTTAAGCACAGCAGCAGCCGCCACTATTAGTAAGAGGCAGCGGGCGGGGATGACTCACCTCTTCTGTGTTCCATCGTGCGTTCCACTGTCGTCACTTCCTGCAATGCCGCACACTGTATTGGTGTAATTTGCCTTTTTAAAACAGAAGGAAATATGCAATAATTCAGCTATAAGTGAACATTTGTGGTTACTCACAATGCACTGCTACTAAATATGCAAATTGCCCCTTTTCCCCCTTGGTAAGCCAAGCAAGCATCCAGAGCCACTGGTGTATAGCAAGCATATAGCTTTAAATTTTACACAGCCATATCAAACCCACATGTGACAGCCTGTTTCAGACATTTGGTCCTCATCAGTACATGGCAGGGATTGATGTGGCTGTATGAAATAGGGCTTGGACCAGTACAACAGAGTAACCAAGCAGCTCAGGGTGACCCAAACTACTAAGAATGTATAGGGGGATAAAAGGGACCAAAAAGCCCTCCTACTAAAAAAAGCAAAGCTTGGTGTAATTTTCCTTCTTAAAACAGAAGCAAATCTGCAATAATTCAGCTATAAGTGAACATTTGTGGTTACCCACAATGCACTGCTACTGAATATGCAAATTATCCCTCTTTGCCCTTGGTTTGATATGACACTACTTCTTCTTCTTGCTTGGACCAGCCCCTTCTTCTTGCTTGGACCGGCCCTGGGGGCAGGGCGATACTTCTTCTTCTTGCTTGAAGGTTGAGGCACTTACTCTATTATATATATAGATTATACCGTATTATACCATATTATATCATATTATACCGTATTATACCATATTGTACCATATTATACCATATTATACCTTATTATACCATATTATACCTTATTATACCATATTATACCATATTATATTTTTTATACCATATTTTACCTTTGGGCGCAGGGTAAATCCCAAAAAATGCTTCACCCTGTCTCTGCAAAAGTCACGGTGATGTTATTACTATTCCCCCTCCAGGCCGCCGTGGACTCAGGGGAAAGATGTGATTCGGCTGCCAGATTTTGCTTCTCAATGGGGTTGAGGTCTGGACTCTGGTGGCCAATCCATGTGTGAGGATGAGGTCACATGCTCCTTAAATCTCTCTCACACCATTTAGTAAAAGTTTCCCAGTGCTCAGGCAAGTGATGTAGCACACGTTGTGGCAATAGCTCACCTCCAATCATACAGATCACATGTACATCGCTCCTGAACGCATACTCCATGAGTAGTGTAATGCGTGTTATGCTGCCAATGCCGCTCCTGACGCCTATAACATGCATTGTGCTATTTGTCCCATTTCGTTCCTCTGTGCTGAAACCTACAGTTGATTTTTTTCCCCCCTTTTAAGTCAATTGCTGAATTTTTTGCAATTTAAAGTGACATTACCCTATTAAAAACGTTGGAAAATGATGGCAGGTCACCCCTCTGTAACATGTTTAACCCCTTGTCCCCCAGGAAAACCAGAGATCACAAGGGTGGAGCTCCACCTCTGAGCAATACCAGCCCCCATGGTCCATACGTGGGTACATGGGTAAAATGGGTACATGTATTTAGGGTACATCAACCCCTCCTCCCCGTCGTCCCCATCCCACCCCCTGCCTGCCACACCCTAAGACTTTCCCACACCTGGCCACCTGTTCCATCTCAGCCTTGGTGTAATTTGGCATAGCGTCGGGAGACAGAGTGAGGACAGAGTTGGCAGTGGCGTAGCAATAGGGGTTGTAGAGGTAGCCACCGCATCAGGGCCCTTGGGCCAGAGGGGCCCCATGGGGCCCTTCTTAAACCACAGTATAAGCTGTTTATTGGCCCTGTGCTGGTAATAATCACGTCTATAGATACTTTGAACAGTGGTAATCATTAACAAACTGTTCCCCATTCCCATCTTGCACCTCTGACACTGGAGTTGCCATTGCATTTTGTTGCGCCGTATCAATTGTTATGTATAGAGTGCTTGGGGGGCCCCATGGAAAACTTGCACCGGGGCTCATAGCTCCACAGCTCCGCCACTGAGAGATGGGCTTGTAAGGGATGATCAGTATTCAGTGTTGTGGGAGTTGGACAGTGCACATATGTTGTGGGGGAAGGACAGGGCTCAGGTTGTGGGGGAGGGACAGCGCTCATATGACATTGCTTAGTCTCCTCTTTCTCTCCTTACAGGAAGCCTCAGTGGAGCCACCATCACCAAGTCTTGCACCAATGTCTGCGTGGCAACCGGCGTGAACCTGGTCATCTTCACTAGTGGCACGTACTGCTGTAACACCACTCTCTGCAATGTCAATGGGGCCTCCAGTGTGAAATCCACCTACACCATCCTGGCCGGGGCCCTGGGCCTGTTAGGGGTCCTCCTGAAACAGTCCCTGTAATGTTTGTGTGCAATATGTGTATTTTATGTTATATGTAATAAACACTTATGGTGAGTACCGTGGTAATAAGGCAATGCTGGAGTCTTTTTACAGTGTACATGAAGTTGAAAAAACAAAACAAAAACTAGACACCTCATTAGAAGGATAATCCTGTGGCCTCCCAAACCTCCTTACACCCCTCCTCTGCAGCACTGGCTCCCTCTAAAACATAGCCATCAAAATTGTCACATGATTTTGCTTGTGATCTGGGTTTTCGGTTCATCTCTGCATGGGAGGAGGATATGAGGAGATCTTTCAATGACTCACAATGGGTTAAAGCTATAACTTTTCCTCCATTCTAACAAAACGTGTAAATCACAGAGAACTCTACCAAAAACTGCTCATGAGATGGTATTATGCGCCCAAAAAATGAGCATTAATTTCAGGCTCTCATACTGAGAGATGCTGGAGAAACGGTTCGGGTACGGGCTCCATCCTACATATTTGGTGGTCATAGTATGAAAATATGGCATCCTTTCATTTTATTTCACACTCATCATATCATCATACCACCACTATCAACAAAGTTACCACCATCCGGAGAGATATCTCTCTCCTCCACTGCACCCCCATCACACTCCTGCCCCTTTCCCCCCTTACTTCCTTCACTCCCATCACCGTGGAGGAAGTCAACCAGCTGCTGGCATCAGGTTCACCTACCACTTCCTGCCCCCTAGATCCAGTCCCATCCGACTCCCTCCACCCACACTTTCCTGATCCGGCCCCTGTCCTCACCCACCTGTTCAGCCTCTCCTTCTCCACCGGCATCTTCCCCTCCATATTCAAACAGGCCACTGTGCTTCCCCTGCTGAAGAAACCTTCACACGACCTCACACTACCATCCAACTAACGCCCAATCTCCCTCCTACCTTTTGCCTCAAAAATCCTTAAAATGTCTGGCCCACCAACACTTGACCCGCTTCCTCAGTTCCAACTTTTTCCAGCTCCTGCAATCCGGATTTTGTCCAGCCCACTCTACAGAACCGACCCTCACCAAAGTGATGCCGAAGGTAAATACTCCATGCTGCTCCTCCTGGACCTCTCCTCGGCATTGGACACTGTCGACCACTCGATCCTCCTCCATTTCCTTCAGTCCACTGGCTATCCATGACCTAGCCTTAACCTGGATCTCCTCCTATGTCATCCTTTAACCGCTCCTTCTTCACTCCCACACCACCCTCAGTTGATTTTCCCCAAGGCTCCATCCTGGGACCCTTGCTGTCAGGGCCGGGCCGAGGCGTAGGCTGGAGAGGCTCCAGCCTCGGGGCGCAGTGTAGGAGGGGGTGCACAATTCATTCAGCTGTCATTCCTAATTGTGTATGAAGCAGAAAGAAATAAGAAAAGGGGATACATAGCAGTGACTGCAAGCCAGATAACTAGATATTAAGGTGTTGGGGAGGTTGTGGACCCTGTGGCCCTCTTAGTCTAATAGCAATCAGTGTGTGACAGCTGAGGTGGGAGGGATGGAGGGGCGCACTTTGGTGTCTCAGCCTTGGGTGCTGGAGGATCTTGTCCCTGCTCTGCTTGCTGTTCTCACACTACACCACCTTGACTGGTAAAATCATCTCCTCCATGGGATTCAACTTCCACCTGCATTCTGATGACACTCAGATATACCTCCAAACCCAGGATCTCTCCTCCTCTGCCCTGGACAAGGTCTCCACCTGCATAGCTCCCAACTGTCCCTCTTTCCATCCTTCTTCTTTATTTGTCCCTCTTTCAGGACTGATATACAGATCTGTGTAAATATATGTATTTTTCTACTGAAAAATGTGTTTAATTGACTCTAAACTTTATTCCCATCCTTTAAATTGATATATTACTAATTTAAAAAATGTTAATTTAAAGGAAAATGAACCAGGATAGAAAGGACCAGTGTGGTTTGAATTATAAAACAACATATTTTTCCTATGAAATGTTTATGGGATGCGTGTCTAGTGGTGTGACAGGGGTGTGATTAGGGGGTGTGGCAGAGGCGTGGCTTAAATGCCCCTCTTTCTGTTCTCAAAAAGTTGGGAGGTATGTGCACCTGCCTCACAACCATTTCCTCCTGAATAGCTGGCAGGTTCCTGAAGCTTAACCTAGACGAGACTGAGCTTCTGATATTTAATGTAAAGAGTGCTTTTACCACGTGGTTTATCCCACCTATCAATCAGTATAAAGAGTGCTGCTGCTACGTGGTCCAACCCCCACCAATCAGTGTAAATAGCGCTGCTGCTACGTGGTCCAACCCCCACCAATCAGTGTAAAGAGTGCTGCTGCCACGTGGTCCAACCCCCACCAATCAGTGTAAAGAGCGCTGCCGCCACGTCGTCCAACACCCACCAATCAGTGTAAAGAGTGCTGCTGCCACGTGGTCCAACCCTCACCAATCAGTGTAAAGAGCGCTGCCGCCACGTCGCGCAACACCCACCAATCAGTGTAAAGAGTGCTGCTGCCACGTCATCCAACACCCACCAATCAGTGTAAAGAGTGATGCTGCCACGTCGTCCATCCCCCATCAATCAGTGTAAAGAGTGCTTCTGCCACGTCGTCTAACCCCCACCAATCAGTGTTAAGAGTGCTGCTGCCACGTCGTCCATCCCCCACCAATTAGTGTAAAGAGTGCTGCTGCCACGTCGTCCAACCCCCACCAATCAGTGTAAAGAGTGCTGCTGCCACGTCGTCCATCCCCCATCAATCAGTGTTAAGAGTGCTGTTGCCACGTCGTCCATCCCCCACCAATCAGTGTAAAGAGTGCTGCTGCCACGTGGTCCAACCCCCACAAATCAGTGTTAAGAGTGCTGCTGCCACGTGGTCCAACCCCCACCAATCAGTGTAAAGAGTGCTGCTGCCACGTTATCCAACCCCCACCAATCAGTGTAAAGAGTGCTGCTGCCACGTGGTCCAACCTCCACCAATCAGTGTAAAGAGCGCTGCTGCCACGTCGTCCAACCCCCACCAATTCAGTGTAAAGAGTGCTGATGCCACGTCGTCCATCCCCCACCAATCAGTGTAAAGAGTGCTGCTGCCACGTCGTCCATCCCCCACCAATCAGTGTAAAGAGCGCTGCTGCCACGTCATCCAACCCCCACCAATCAGTGTAAAGAGTGCTGCTGCCACGTGGTCCAACCCCCACCAATCAGTGTAAAGAGCGCTGCCACCACGTCGTCCAACCCCCACCAATCAGTGTAAAGAGTGCTGCTGCCACGTCGTCCAACCCCCACCAATCAGTGTAAAGAGTTATGCTGCCACGTCGTCCATCCCCCACCAATCAGTGTAAAGAGTGCTGCTGCCACGTCGTCCAACCCCCACCAATCAGTGTTAAGAGTGCTGCTGCCACGTTGTCTAACCCCCACCAATCAGTGTAAAGAGTGCTGCTGCCACGTGGTCCAACCCCACCAATCAGTGTAAAGAGCGCTGCCGCCACGTCGTCCAACACCCACCAATAAGTGTAAAGAGTGCTGCTGCCACGTCGTCCATCCCCCATCAATCAGTGTAAAGAGTGCTTCTGCCACGTCGTCCAACCCCCACCAATCAGTGTTAAGAGTGCTGCTGCCACGTCGTCCATCCCCCACCAATCAGTGTAAATAGCGCTGCTGCCACGTCATCCAACCCCCACCAATCAGTGTAAAGAGTGCTGCTGCCACGTGGTCCAACCCCCACCAATCAGTGTAAAGAGCGCTGCTGCCACGTCGTCCAACCCCCACCAATCAGTGTAAAGAGCGCTGCTGCCACGTCATCCAACCCCCACCAATCAGTGTAAAGAGTGCTGCTGCCACGTGGTCCAACCCCCACCAATCAGTGTAAAGAGCGCTGCTGCCACGTCATCCAACCCCCACCAATTAGTGTAAAGAGTGCTGCTGCCACGTCGTCCAACCCCCACCAATCAGTGTAAAGAGTTATGCTGCCACGTCGTCCATCCCCCACCAATCAGTGTAAAGAGCGCTGCTGCCACGTCATCCAACCCCCACCAATCAGTGTAAAGAGTGCTGCTGCCACGTGGTCCAACCCCCACCAATCAGTGTAAAGAGCGCTGCTGCCACGTGGTCCAACCCCCACCAATCAGTGTAAAGAGTGCTGCTGCCACGTCGTCCATCCCCCACCAATTAGTGTAAAGAGTGCTGCTGCCACGTCGTACAACCCCCACCAATCAGTGTAAAGAGTGCTGCTGCCACGTCGTCCATCCCCCATCAATCAGTGTAAAGAGTGCTGTTGCCACGTCGTCCATCCCCCACCAATCAGTGTAAAGAGTGCTGCTGCCACGTGGTCCAACCCCCACAAATCAGTGTTAAGAGTGCTGCTGCCACGTGGTCCAACCCCCACCAATCAGTGTAAAGAGTGCTGCTGCCACGTCATCCAACCCCCACCAATCAGTGTAAAGAGTGCTGCTGCCACGTGGTCCAACCTCCACCAATCAGTGTAAAGAGCGCTGCTGCCACGTCGTCCAACCCCCACCAATTCAGTGTAAAGAGTGCTGATGCCACGTCGTCCATCCCCCACCAATCAGCGTAAAGAGTGCTGCTGCCACGTCGTCCATCCCCCACCAATCAGTGTAAAGAGCGCTGCTGCCACGTCATCCAACCCCCACCAATCAGTGTAAAGAGTGCTGCTGCCACGTGGTCCAACCCCCACCAATCAGTGTAAAGAGCGCTGCCACCACGTCGTCCAACCCCCACCAATCAGTGTAAAGAGTGCTGCTGCCACGTCGTCCAACCCCCACCAATCAGTGTAAAGAGTTATGCTGCCACGTCATCCATCCCCCACCAATCAGTGTAAAGAGTGCTGCTGCCACGTCGTCCAACCCCCACCAATCAGTGTTAAGAGTGCTGCTGCCACGTTGTCTAACCCCCACCAATCAGTGTAAAGAGTGCTGCTGCCACGTGGTCCAACCCCACCAATCAGTGTAAAGAGCGCTGCCGCCACGTCGTCCAACACCCACCAATAAGTGTAAAGAGTGCTGCTGCCACGTCGTCCATCCCCCATCAATCAGTGTAAAGAGTGCTTCTGCCACGTCGTCCAACCCCCACCAATCAGTGTTAAGAGTGCTGCTGCCACGTCGTCCATCCCCCACCAATCAGTGTAAAGAGCGCTGCTGCCACGTCATCCAACCCCCATCAATCAGTGTAAAGAGTGCTTCTGCCACGTCGTCCAACCCCCACCAATCAGTGTAAAGAGTTATGCTGCCACGTCGTCCATCCCCCACCAATCAGTGTAAAGAGCGCTGCTGCCACGTCATCCAACCCCCACCAATCAGTGTAAAGAGTGCTGCTGCCACGTGGTCCAACCCCCACCAATCAGTGTAAAGAGCGCTGCTGCCACGTGGTCCAACCCCCACCAATCAGTGTAAAGAGTGCTGCTGCCACGTCGTCCATCCCCCACCAATTAGTGTAAAGAGTGCTGCTGCCACGTCGTACAACCCCCACCAATCAGTGTAAAGAGTGCTGCTGCCACGTCGTCCATCCCCCATCAATCAGTGTAAAGAGTGCTGTTGCCACGTCGTCCATCCCCCACCAATCAGTGTAAAGAGTGCTGCTGCCACGTGGTCCAACCCCCACAAATCAGTGTTAAGAGTGCTGCTGCCACGTGGTCCAACCCCCACCAATCAGTGTAAAGAGTGCTGCTGCCACGTCATCCAACCCCCACCAATCAGTGTAAAGAGTGCTGCTGCCACGTGGTCCAACCTCCACCAATCAGTGTAAAGAGCGCTGCTGCCACGTCGTCCAACCCCCACCAATTCAGTGTAAAGAGTGCTGATGCCACGTCGTCCATCCCCCACCAATCAGCGTAAAGAGTGCTGCTGCCACGTCGTCCATCCCCCACCAATCAGTGTAAAGAGCGCTGCTGCCACGTCATCCAACCCCCACCAATCAGTGTAAAGAGTGCTGCTGCCACGTGGTCCAACCCCCACCAATCAGTGTAAAGAGCGCTGCCACCACGTCGTCCAACCCCCACCAATCAGTGTAAAGAGTGCTGCTGCCACGTCGTCCAACCCCCACCAATCAGTGTAAAGAGTTATGCTGCCACGTCATCCATCCCCCACCAATCAGTGTAAAGAGTGCTGCTGCCACGTCGTCCAACCCCCACCAATCAGTGTTAAGAGTGCTGCTGCCACGTTGTCTAACCCCCACCAATCAGTGTAAAGAGTGCTGCTGCCACGTGGTCCAACCCCACCAATCAGTGTAAAGAGCGCTGCCGCCACGTCGTCCAACACCCACCAATAAGTGTAAAGAGTGCTGCTGCCACGTCGTCCATCCCCCATCAATCAGTGTAAAGAGTGCTTCTGCCACGTCGTCCAACCCCCACCAATCAGTGTTAAGAGTGCTGCTGCCACGTCGTCCATCCCCCACCAATCAGTGTAAAGAGCGCTGCTGCCACGTCATCCAACCCCCACCAATCAGTGTAAAGAGTGCTGCTGCCACGTGGTCCAACCCCCACCAATCAGTGTAAAGAGCGCTGCTGCCACGTCGTCCAACCCCCACCAATCAGAGTAAAGAGCGCTGCTGCCACGTCATCCAACCCCCACCAATTAGTGTAAAGAGTGCTGCTGCCACGTCGTCCAACCCCCACCAATCAGTGTAAAGAGTTATGCTGCCACGTCGTCCATCCCCCACCAATCAGTGTAAAGAGTGCTGCTGCCACGTCGTCCAACCCCCACCAATCAGTGTAAAGAGTGCTGCTGCCACGTGGTCCAACCCCACCAATCAGAGTAAAGAGCGCTGCCGCCACGTCGTCCAACACCCACCAATCAGTGTAAAGAGCGCTGCTGCCACGTCGTCCATCCCCCATCAATCAGTGTAAAGAGTGCTTCTGCCACGTCGTCCAACCCCCACCAATCAGTGTTAAGAGTGCTGCTGCCACGTCGTCCATCCCCCACCAATCAGTGTAAAGAGCGCTGCTGCCACGTCATCCAACCCCCACCAATCAGTGTAAAGAGTGCTGCTGCCACGTGGTCCAACCCCCACCAATCAGTGTAAAGAGCGCTGCTGCCACGTGGTCCAACCCCCACCAATCAGTGTAAAGAGCGCTGCTGCCACGTCATCCAACCCCCACCAATCAGTGTAAAGAGTGCTGCTGCCACGTGGTCCAACCCCCACCAATCAGTGTAAAGAGCGCTGCCACCACGTCGTCCAACACCCACCAATCAGTGTAAAGAGTGCTGCTGCCACATGGTCCAACCCCCACCAATCAGTGTAAAGAGTGCTGCTGCCAAATGGTCCAACCCCCACCAATCAGTGTAAAGAGCGCTGCCACCACGTCGTCCAACCCCCACCAATCAGTGTAAAGAGTGCTGCTGCCACGTCGTCCAACCCCCACCAATCAGTGTAAAGAGTTATGCTGCCACGTCGTCCATCCCCCACCAATCAGTGTAAAGAGTGCTGCTGCCACGTCGTCCAACCCCCACCAATCAGTGTAAAGAGTGCTGCTGCCACGTGGTCCAACCCCCACCAATCAGTGTAAAGAGTGATGCTGCCACGTCATCCAGCCCCCACGAATCAGTGTAAAGAGTGCTGCTGCAACGTGGTCCAATCCTCATCAATTAGTGTAAAGAGCGCTGCTGCCACGTCATCCAACCCCCACCAATCAGTGTAAAGAGTGCTGCTGCCACGTGGTCCAACCCCCACCAATCAGTGTAAAGAGTGATGCTGCCACGTCATCCAGCCCCCACGAATCAGTGTAAAGAGTGCTGCTGCAACGTGGTCCAATCCTCATCAATTAGTGTAAAGAGCGCTGCTGCCACGTCATCCAACCCCCACCAATCAGTGTAAAGAGCGTTGCTGCCACGTCGTCCAACCCCCACCAATCAGTGTAAAGAGCGCTGCTGCCACGTTGTCCAACCCCCACCAATCAGTGTAAAGAGCGCTGCTGCCACGTCGTCCAACCCCCACCAATCAGTGTAAAGAGTGCTGCTGCCACGTCGTCCATCCCCCACCAATCAGTGTAAAGAGTGCTGCTGCCACGTCGTCCATCCCCCACCAATCAGTGTAAAGAGCGCTGCTGCCACGTTGTCCAACCCCCACCAATTCAGTGTAAAGAGTGCTGCTGCCACGTTGTCCAACCCCCACCAATCAGTGTAAAGAGCGCTGCTGCCACGTCGTCCAACCCCCACCAATCAGTGTAAAGAGTGCTGCTGCCACGTCGTCCAACCCCCACCAATCAGTGTGAAGAGTGCTGCTGCCACGTGGTTGAGCTGAAGAGTACTTTTGGCATGAGATTCAGCCCCCATCCATCCATCCATCTTAGCAGTGCTGTTGCCACGTGGTTTTACCTTAAGCCCTCAACCAGTGTAAAGAGTGATATTGCCACGTGATTCAGCCCCTGTCAATCAATAACTGCCCACAGGCTAGGTTGTTGTACACCTGCATCTGAACATGGTTTTTGCCAACTGTGGAAGGACAGTCCTGACCCACCACAACTCCCAAGCGGGAGATCAGCTGCTGCAGTGTAAGCTGCTTCACCAAAAAGCCGGCCCATCCTGCTGAACACACAGGAGCAGCTGTCTGGTTCTGAGCAGAGAATCTTCTGACTCCTCCTCCTGTGTGGTCTGCAGACTCCAGCAATACCTGCTGAACACACAGGAGCAGCTGTCAAGCACTGAGCAGAGAATCTTCTGACTCCTCCTCCTGTGTGGTCTGCAGACTCCAGCAATACCTGCTGAACACACAGGAGCAGCTGTCTAGCACTGAGCAGAGACTCTTCTGACTCCTCCTCCTCCTGTGTGGTCTGCAGACTCCAGCAATACCCGATGAACACACAGGAGCAGCTGTCTGGCACTGAGCAGAGAATCTTCTGACTCCTCCTCCTGTGTGGTCTGCAGACTCCAGCAATACCTGCTGAACACACAGGAGCAGCTGTCTGGCACTGAGCAGAGAATCCTTTGACTCCTCCTCCTCCTGTGTGGTCTGCAGACTCCAGCAATACCCGCTGAACACACAGGAGCAGCTGTCTGGCACTGAGCAGAGAATCTTCTGACTCCTCCTCCTGTGTGATCTGCAGACTCCAGCAATGCCTGCTGAACACACAGCAGCAGCTGTCTGGCACTGAGCAGAGAATCTTCTGACTCCTCCTCCTGTGTGGTCTGCAGACTCCAGCAATACCCGCTGAACACACAGGAGCAGCTGTCTGGCACTGAGCAGAGACTCATCTGACTCCTCCTCCTTCCATGTGGTCTGCAGACTCCAGCAATACCCGCTGAACACACAGGAGCAGCTGTCTGGCACTGAGCAGAGAATCTTCTGACTCCTCCTCCTCCTGTGTGGTCTGCAGACTCCAGCAATACCTGCTGAACACACAGGAGCAGCTGTCTGGCACTGAGCAGAGACTCTTCTGACTCCTCCTCCTCCTGTGTGGTCTGCAGACTCCAGCAATACCTGCTGAACACACAGGAGCAGCTGTCTGGCACGGAGCAGAGAATCTTCTGACTCCTTCTCCTCCTGTGTGGTCTGCAGACTCCAGCAATACCTGCTGAACACACAGGAGCAGCTGTCTGGCACTGAGCAGAGAATCTTCTGACTCCTCCTCCTGTGTGGTCTGCAGACTCCAGCAATACCCGCTGAACACACAGGAGCAGCTGTCTGGCACTGAGCAGAGACTCGTCTTCTGACTCCTCCTCCTCCTGTGTGGTCTGCAGACTCCAGCAATACCCGCTGAACACACAGGAGCAGCTATCTGGCACTGAGCAGAGAATCCTTTGACTCCTCCTCCTCCTGTGTGGTCTGCAGACTCCAGCAATACCCGCTGAACACACAGGAGCAGCTGTCTGGCACTGAGCAGAGAATCTTCTGACTCCTCCTCCTGTGTGGTCTGCAGACTCCAGCAATGCCTGCTGAACACACAGGAGCAGCTGTCTGGCACTGAGCAGAGAATCTTCTGACTCCTCCTCCTGTGTGGTCTGCAGACTCCAGCAATACCCGCTGAACACACAGGAGCAGCTGTCTGGCACTGAGCAGAGACTCATCTGACTCCTCCTCCTCCCGTGTGGTCTGCAGACTCCAGCAATACCCGCTGAACACACAGGAGCAGCTGTCTGGCACTGAGCAGAGAATCTTCTGACTCCTCCTCCTGTGTGGTCTGCAGACTCCAGAAATACCTGCTGAACACACAGGAGCAGCTGTCTGGCACTGAGTAGAGAATCTTCTGACTCCTCCTCCTCCTGTGTGGTCTGTAGACTCCAGCAATGCCTGCTGAACACACAGGAGCAGCTGTCTGGCACTGAGCAGAGAATCTTCGGACTCCTCCTCCTCCTGTGTAGTCTGCAGACTCCACCAATACTGAACTGAAATTATTGAAATTGCCCAGTATATGGTGGCAACATTGTGCAAAATGTACCTGGGTTATAGCAGATCACAGAGATGGAGCCTGGGTAAAAGACCAGTGAGAGAGCAGCTGTGCAGTTACAGTGGCCTGCAGTGAGTGAATATCCGCAGCTTACCCCCTATTTCTAAGCTTTATTAATTAAAGTATTCTTATTATTTAGTATTTATATAGTGCCGACATCTTCCGCTGCGCTGTACAGATATATATAGTCTTGTCACTAACTGTCCCTCAGAGGAGCTCACACTCTAATCCCTACCATAGTCCTATGTCTGTGTATGTATGGTGCAGTCGTGTATGTTATCATAGTCTAGGGCCAATTTAGGGGGAAGCCAATTAACTTATTTGTATGTTTTTGGGATGTGGGAGGAAACCAGAGTGCCCGGAGGAAACTCACACAGACATGGGGAGAACATACAAACTCTTTGTAGGTGTTGACCTGGCTGGGATTCGAAACGGTGACCCAGTGCTGCAAGGTGAGAGCGCTAACCACCACACCCCTCTGCTCTGATGTAACCCCCCTGAGTAGACCGCAGTTAATAGTCAAGGTTTCTTGTACACGTTCTCTTCTACAGATTTTTGGAGTCTTTCGCTCGGTACACACATGTGCTATTGACCGTTTCAGCCAGCGATTGATATGTGTATACAGTGGCAGACAATCGATATTGCTCGTGCATTGGGAGTCGTTTAGGATCTGTTCTGTTGGATCTTTAATGATTCCTGATGCCGAGCATTATCCATAAGGATGTTATCTCCACACCCACTGACCAGTTGAAGCCACTCGGTCATCTGCCAATCGTCCTCCCTCTCCCCAACCTCCATAGCAACAGATTGCTAGCCTCAAGGCTTGGGACATGTCTGTACAGCATTATTCCCTGACCTGTTGCTTAGAGACTCTTATGGTCAGAAAAGACATTCACAGCCTGGGGAGCTGAGTGTTTCCTCGGCAGAAGAGTGCGTGACAAGTGACACAGTGCGGTCATTATGCTCATTCTAAGGGTCCAAGCCTTGTGTAAACATTCTATAGTCGCTGGCTTTTCCCATATTTCACCTGCTACACAATATACACACGACTGTTTGTGTTAGGGAGGTACAGAGAGATGCACAATGTGGTTTTCATGGAGACACAATGCAGATAACACAGCAGGTGGGTATATATATATATAACAGGACAGGACTTGGGGTGTCAGAACTTTCCTACAGCTCACAATGGCAGCTTTCACAAGCATCCTGCTGGTGGCCGCTCTCTGTGTGGGGACAGGTAAGATAGTGCGGGGGTATTATTCCATAGGAGACCGCATCATCATCATCTGTTTCTGTCATCTGTGTGTGTGTGTGTGTGTGCGCGCATGTGTACGTGCATGCGTGTGTATGTATACAGTATGTACAGTGTGTACAGTGTGTGTGTATAAAGTGTGTGTACAGTGTGTGTGTGTGTGTCCAGTGTGTGTGTATACAGTGTGTGTGTGTGTGTGTGTACAGTGTATGTATACAGTGTGTGCATGTGTGTGTGTGTGTGTACAGTGTGTGTATGTATGTATGTATGTGTGTGTGTGTTTGTGTGTGCATGTGTGTGTGTGTGTACAGTGTGTGTGTATACAGTGTATGTGTGTACAGTGTGTGTATGTGTGTACAGTGTGTGTGTACAGTGTGTGTGTGCGTGCATGTGCGTGTGTGTGTGTGTGTATGTATGTATGCGTGTGTGTGTACAGTGTGTGTGTGTGTGCATGTGTGTGTGTGTGCGTACAGTGTGTGTATGTGTGTACAGTGTGTGTGTGTGTGTGTCTGTGTACAGTGTGTGTCTGTGTGTGTGTGTGTGTGCGTACAGTGTGTGTGTGTGTACAGTGTATGTATGTGCGTACAGTGTGTACAGTGTGTGTGTGTGTGTACAGTGTGTGTATGTGTGTACAGTGCGTACAGTGTGTGTGTGTGTGTACAGTGTATGTATGTGCGTACAGTGTGTACAGTGTGTGTGTGTGTGTGTACAGTGTGTGTATGTGTGTACAGTGCGTACAGTGTGTGTGTACAGTGTATACAGTGTGTGTGTGTGCGTGCGTGTGTATGTGTGTGTGCAGTGTGTGTACAGTGTGTGTGTGCATGCGTGTGTGTGTGTGTGTGTGTACAGTGTGTGTGTGTGTACAGTGTGTGTATGTGTGTACAGTGCGTACAGTGTGTGTGTACAGTGTATACAGTGTGTGTGTGCGTGCGTACAGTGTGTGTATGTGTGTGTGTGTACAGTGTGTGTGTGCATGCGTGTGTGTGTGTGTGTGTACAGTGTGTGTATGTGTGTACAGTGTGTGTGTGTGTGCGTGCATGTGCGTGTGTGTGTGTGTGTGTGTGTATGTATGCGTGTGTGTGTACAGTGTGTGTGTGTGTGCATGTGTGTGTGTGTGTATGCGTGTGTGCGTACAGTGTGTGTATGTGTGTACAGTGTGTGTGTGTGTGTGTCTGTGTACAGTGTGTGTCTGTGTGTGTGTGTGTGTGCGTACAGTGTGTGTGTGTGTACAGTGTATGTATGTGCGTACAGTGTGTACAGTGTGTGTGTGTGTGTGTACAGTGTGTGTATGTGTGTACAGTGCGTACAGTGTGTGTGTGTGTACAGTGTATGTATGTGCGTACAGTGTGTACAGTGTGTGTGTGTGTGTGTACAGTGTGTGTATGTGTGTACAGTGCGTACAGTGTGTGTGTACAGTGTATACAGTGTGTGTGTGTGCGTGCGTGTGTATGTGTGTGTGCAGTGTGTGTACAGTGTGTGTGTGCATGCGTGTGTGTGTGTGTGTGTGTGTACAGTGTGTGTGTGTGTGTACAGTGTGTGTATGTGTGTACAGTGCGTACAGTGTGTGTGTACAGTGTATACAGTGTGTGTGTGCGTGCGTACAGTGTGTGTATGTGTGTGTGTGTACAGTGTGTGTGTGTGTACAGTGTGTGTATGTGTGTACAGTGCGTACAGTGTGTGTGTACAGTGTATACAGTGTGTGTGTGCGTGCGTACAGTGTGTGTATGTGTGTGTGTGTACAGTGTGTGTGTGCATGCGTGTGTGTGTGTGTGTGTACAGTGTGTGTATGTGTGTACAGTGTGTGTGTGCATGCATGCGTGTGTGTGTGTGCAGTGTGTGTATGCGTCTGTGTGTACAGGGTGTGTATGTTGGAGTGGAGGGGTTAAACATACCTCTTTTTGAATCGATCTTATTAATCCGCTACACAAAGTGGTATTTAGAAAGAGAGATTCTAAATGATCCGCCGGTAGTTATCAGAGATCTAACGACTACTGATTTTTGACTCGTGGAAATAGACCTCTTGTGAATCTTGCTGTTCTTCTTTTTCTTGTGATTCCGCACAAGCTGTTTGAACGATGTCAATTGAATGATGATGTATTCTGCTGTAATAATGTCAATTGCTACTGGTGATTACAAAATTGATAATGTCTTAGCGAGCTCCACCCCTAATATATCTTACTCACAATACCGTGGGTATGCTGCAAATTCAAATGTCACACCAACATATAAAATTATAAAAACCAGAAATTTGCGCTGCCTCACAGTCCACTAATAACAAGGGATAACCCAGAGGAAAGTTCTTGGCCTCGTAGCCACCACCGGCGTAGCTGATCGTCTTCAGTCAACCTCAGACAGAAGAAAGACAAGAAAAAAAATTCATCGCATAGCCTATCAGTTCAAACTTGATCCTCCACCAGCTAGAGCCCGTGTGATATTTAGAGGGTAACACCTTCTTCCTGTGTTCCACCACCCGCAGGGATTGCCCTCACCTTTGGCTGTAGCTGCCCAGACCTCACAGACAGCAATCAGCACATATAGGTATCACCAAGTCCTGGCTTCTCCTCGTTTCAGACTAATAGGATTACTCCCGATTCCAGTTTTAAAACAATAAAAGACAAATCATTGCGTAGGCTGCTACTGCAATTCTTCAGACGGGATCAGACCCAATAGCCACTATGTCACCGTGCCTAGGGATCTATAGGGGCCACCTCTATAACACACAGGTGTGCTACCACCCAGTAGGACCGTGCTCACCTTTAATCTATGCTGCCCCAGTCATAGACAGCCACATAGTATTTTTTGGTAAGCGGTCCTCCACAGAAATGCTGGCTAGTATATGTTCCCTCCACGCTTGGATATACTGCAGCCCACTGTCTTTCTTCTGTCTGAGGTTGACTGAAGACGATCAGCTACGCCGGTGGTAGTGTTGGGCGAACAGTGTTCGCCACTGTTCGGGTTCTGCAGAACATCACCCTGTTCGGGTGATGTTCGAGTTCGGCCGAACACCTGACGGTGCTCGGCCAAACCGTTCGGCCATATGGCCGAACTAAGAGCGCATGGCCGAACGTTCCCCGAACGTTCGGCTAGCGCTGTGATTGGCCGAACGGGTCACGTGGTTCGGACCCGAACGCGCTCTGATTGGCCGAACTGTCACGTGGTTCGGGTAAATAAATACCCGAACCACGTCATATCTCCGCCATTTGTCTGTGGGTTTAGCTTTGGGTAGGCAGGCAGGGTAGTTCGCGCTCCAGCCACGCTAGCCAGGGTCCCCCCCAGTCATTGTGTGTCACTGCTGGGAACAGTAGTACACCGCTCGTTCAGCCACACTATATAGCATTCTGTGTACTGTTCTGTGTCTGCTGGGAACAGTGGTACACCGCTCGTTCAGCCACACTATATAGCATTCTGTGTACTGTTCTGTGTCTGCTGGGAACAGTGGTACACCGCTCGTTCAGCCACACTATATAGCATTCTGTGTACTGTTCTGTGTCTGCTGGGAACAGTAGTACACCGCTCGTTCAGCCACACTATATAGCATTCTGTGTACTGTTCTGTGTCTGCTGGGAACAGTAGTACACCGCTCGTTCAGCCACACTATATAGCATTCTGTGTACTGTTCTGTGTCTGCTGGGAACAGTAGTACACCGCTCGTTCAGCCACACTATATAGCATTCTGTGTACTGTTCTGTGTCTGCTGGGAATAGTGGTACACCGCTCGTTCAGCCACACTATATAGCATTCTGTGTACTGTTCTGTGTCTGCTGGGAACAGTAGTACACCGCTCGTTCAGCCACACTATATAGCATTCTGTGTACTGTTCTGTGTCTGCTGGGAACAGTAGTACACCGCTCGTTCAGCCACACTATATAGCATTCTGTGTACTGTTCTGTGTCTGCTGGGAACAGTAGTACACCGCTCGTTCAGCCACACTATATAGCATTCTGTGTACTGTTCTGTGTCTGCTGGGAACAGTAGTACACCGCTCGTTCAGCCACACTATATAGCATTCTGTGTACTGTTCTGTGTCTGCTGGGAATAGTGGTACACCGCTCGTTCAGCCACACTATATAGCATTCTGTGTACTGTTCTGTGTCTGCTGGGAACAGTAGTACACCGCTCGTTCAGCCACACTATATAGCATTCTGTGTACTGTTCTGTGTCTGCTGGGAACAGTAGTACACCGCTCGTTCAGCCACACTATATAGCATTCTGTGTACTGTTCTGTGTCTGCTGGGAACAGTAGTACACCGCTCGTTCAGCCACACTATATAGCATTCTGTGTACTGTTCTGTGTCTGCTGGGAACAGTAGTACACCGCTCGTTCAGCCACACTATATAGCATTCTGTGTACTGTTCTGTGTCTGCTGGGAACAGTAGTACACCGCTCGTTCAGCCACACTATATAGCATTCTGTGTACTGTTCTGTGTCTGCTGGGAATAGTGGTACACCGCTCGTTCAGCCACACTATATAGCATTCTGTGTACTGTTCTGTGTCTGCTGGGAACAGTAGTACACCGCTCGTTCAGCCACACTATATAGCATTCTGTGTACTGTTCTGTGTCTGCTGGGAACAGTAGTACACCGCTCGTTCAGCCACACTATATAGCATTCTGTGTACTGTTCTGTGTCTGCTGGGAACAGTAGTACACCGCTCGTTCAGCCACACTATATAGCATTCTGTGTACTGTTCTGTGTCTGCTGGGAACAGTAGTACACCGCTCGTTCAGCCACACTATATAGCATTCTGTGTACTGTTCTGTGTCTGCTGGGAATAGTGGTACACCGCTCGTTCAGCCACACTATATAGCATTCTGTGTACTGTTCTGTGTCTGCTGGGAATAGTGGTACACCGCTCGTTCGCCACTGTATAGCATTGTGCTCTGTGTCGCTGCTGGGAATAGTGGTACACCGCTCACCCGTCACTGTATAGCATTGTGCTCTGTGTCGCTGCTGGGAATAGTGGTACACCGCTCACCCGTCACTGTATAGCATTGTGCTCTGTGTCGCTGCTGGGAATAGTGGTACTGTATAGCATTTCTGTACTGCCACTGTACTGCTGCCAGTCAGCGTGTACTGTAAGGATAAGTGAAATGAGGAAGAAATCCGGTGAAAGAGGGAGGGGCAAGGGAAGAGGTGTTTCCCCTGACGGTTCACGTACAGGCCACAGGGGAGCACCCAAGAAAACCCACTCAATACCGCCCATGTTGTCCAGGACAACAACCCTCACAAATCCAAAAGAACAGGACCAGATAATTACTTGGATGACCTCTCAAGCGTCCAGCAGTGGGTTAAGCAGCACCAGCACATCACGCACGAGGTCCGAGTCCTCAGCCAGTTACAAGGAGCCAGTGGGCACAAAGCTGACACAACCGGCAGCGACACCACGCACACAACTGCCAGATAACCAGTCCGATGAATTACCTCAGGACACAATGGGGTATTCGCAGGAGCTATTCCCAGCCCAACAAACTTCCACCTTTCAAAGGTCAATGGAGGAACAGCCAGAAATGTTGTGCCTGGATTCACAACCGTTAACTGTGGGAAATGCACCGCGCACTGAAATACAAGGCGAGTCCGAAGAGGACTCGGAAACCCAAATCCCAGAGCAATTTGGGCAGGAGGGGTTGCAATTGCAGGAGGTCGGCCGACAAGATCTGGAAGACGACGTTGGAGTGTGCTGCGCAGAGGTTGTTGTGGGGAGCTCTACTCCACGGCGGTGGCCCACAATGACATATGACGAGTTTGAGGAGATGGAAGAGGAGGGTATGGACAATGTGGACAGAGACCCAGATTTTGTTTGTGAACGAGAACATCGCCGTCGTAGCAGCAGCACAGATGAGTCTGTTGAAGAACACACTGCTGCACGAGTTCGCCTTGTGCCACAAGGTAGGCGGCGCGCAATTTCAGGCACCACAAGCGTGGAAGTTCAAGTGAGAGGCAAAAGAGGAGCAAACAGAAATCGCCAGCAAGGAGGCAGGTGCTCCAAAGTCTGGGCTTTCTTTGAAGACTGCACTGAGGATGTTACCATGGCGATTTGCAAGGTGTGCAAGACCCGCCTGAGCAGGGGGAAAAATATTAACAACCTCTCCACCACCAGCATGAGCCGTCACATGCTATCCAAACATCCCACTCTTTGGGCAAACGCGTCAGGACAGGGTACCAGAAACAACACTGCCTCCCTTGGGTTCACCAGACTCACCACCAGACCCGCCTCAGCAGCAGCAGTAGCCCAGCCATTGCGTGGTTCACAACATTCACAAACATCAGACGACGCTGACACTGTCACTTTCCGGAGTAGTGCTCTTGAGGTCTCCCAGTGTTCATCAAACACAACAACCAACAGCCCTTCCGTGTGCAGCGCTACGGTTCAGTTGTCTGTGTCGGAGATGTTTGAGCGCAAGAGGAAATTGCCAGCAAATGACCCCCGGGCCGTGGCAGTAACAGCCAGCATAGCCAAGCTTCTGGCCTGCGAAATGCTGCCATATCGATTGGTGGAGACAAACAGCTTCAAGGGCATGATGTCAGTGGCCATCCCACGTTACGTGGTTCCCAGCCGCTACCACTTTGCACGCTCTGCAGTGCCTGAGTTGCATGAGCACGTGGTCAGCAAAATAACCCGAAGTTTGAAGAATGCCGTTGCCTGCAAGGTTCACCTCACCACTGACACCTGGACGAGTGCGTTCGGCCAGGGTCGATACATCTCCCTTACCGCGCACTGGGTGAACCTTGTGGAGCCTGGCAGCGATTCCTCACCTGCTACGGCACGGGTGTTGCCCACGCCACAAACAGCTGCACCGCCGTCCCTCCCACTGGATAACAGCAGCACCTACCTCTCTGACTCCTTCTCCTCCAACGCATCTCAAAGCTGTACCTCATCCGGAAACGCTAACCCAGCAGCAGTAGGATCGTGGAAGCAGTGCAGCACAGCTGTTGGCATGCGTCAGCAAGCGTTGCTGAAGCTAATCTGCCTTGGGGATAAGCAGCACACAGGGGAGGAAATTTGGAGGGGAATAAAGGAACAGACGGATTTGTGGCTGGCACCGCTGGACCTGAAACCGGGCATGGTTGTGTGTGATAATGGGAGTAATCTCATTCGCGCTTTAAGGTTGGCTAAGCTGACACACATCCCTTGCCTGGCGCACGTGATGAACCTAGTAGTTCAGCGGTTCCTGAGGACATACCCAGGCGTGCCCGATCTGCTGTTGAAGGTGCGTCGAGTGTCCAAACATTGTAGAAATTCCAGTACTGCTTCGGGGGCACTCGCCAAGATGCAGGAGCGCTTCAATCTCCCCCACCATCGCTTGCTGTGTGATGTCCCTACGCGCTGGAATTCTACGCTGCACATGCTAGCCCGCTTTTGCGAGCAGAAGAGTGCAGTGGTCCAGTACATGACGGCGCAGTACCGAGGCGCATCCGGCCAGCTGCCAAGCTTCTGTGGATCCGATTGGGCCAACATGTTGGACCTCTGCCAAGTCCTCCAAAATTTTGAGCAATCCACGTTGCTTGTGAGCAGTGACAACTCTTCAGTCAGCATTACCATACCACTGCTGTGTTTACTGAAGAGGTCGATGTTAAAAATCAAGGAAACAGCTGTCATGATGCAACTGGGGGAATCTGAAGGAGAAAACGATCAGCGTGATGGTACCAACATCAGGCCATCCGCCTCAGGGAACGCTGGCCCCAGCAGCTATGACGAAGAAGAGGAGGAGGAACAGCTGGAGTTGGAGCAGGAATTTCATGCCACCACTGACGAGGGCCAGAGCGGTGCACGTTGGACTTCCACAATTCAACGCGAATGGTCAGCAGAAGCAGACCAGGAGGAAGGTGACGACTATGATGCATCACAACAACTATCACAACGCTCACAAGAGGATGATGAGGATTCTGGTAGGACTCTGGCACACATGGCTCAATTCATGCTAGACTGCATTGAACGTGACCCACGCATTGTGCGCATTCTGGACAACACCAATTACTGGGTTTATACCCTTCTGGATCCACGGTACAAACACAATGTTCCAAAACTGCTTGAAGAAAGAGTCAGACAGGTCAAAATGGAAGAATACCAGCAGGCCCTTGTGGAGACTTTAGAGAGGAGATTGACATCCTCCCCCTCCTCTAGCCAGTTGTACGCAGACAGACTGACTTCCGCAAACCCAGGACGACCAGGAGGGCAGCAAACAACGCAAGCCGCAGCTAGTACCCAAAAGGGAATGGTATCGGCAGTGTCCTTGGAGTGGGAAAATTTTCTGACACCCATGCAGCCGCAGCCCACTGAACAGCAAGCGTGCAGATCCACCTCCAACACCGATCGCCTGGAGAAGATGGTCAAGGACTACATGTCAGATGGCGTAGCTGTGTCGAACCATCCATCTGCACCCTTCAACTATTGGGTATCGAAGCTAGACACCTGGCACGAACTGGCAATGTACGCAATAGAGGTGCTGGCTTGCCCGGCAGCCAGCGTTATGTCGGAACGCTGTTTCAGTGCTGCCGGAGGCATCGTCACAGATCGGCGTATCCGCCTCTCTACAGAAAATGCAGACCGTCTGACTCAAATTAAAATGAATCAATCCTGGATTGGAAATGACTACGCAACACTCCAGGACCCCAACCAAGTAACATGACCAATGAACATCTGGGATGGTGTTGCGTTTCCGGGCCCTGTTTATTGAACCTCTCATCTGTATTACATTTATGACTGCATGGCGGCAAAAAGCATTGCTGCTATATCCGCACGCTTTTTGTCCACATGCAAGGCCTGGGTTGTTGTGTCTCACAAAGCGTGGCCTTCTCCTCCTGCGCCTGCTCCTGTTCCATCACGTCTGCTGCTGCTGGGTTAGCGTTGCCGCGTGGTCCCTGTTTATTGAACCACTTATCTTTATTACATTTATGACTGCATGGCGGTACAAAGCATGCTATCCGCACGCTTCTTGCCCTCATGCAAGGCCTGGGTTGTTGTGTCTCACAAAGCGTGGCCTTCTCCTCCTGCGCCTGCTCCTGTTCCATCACGTCTGCTGCTGCTGGGTTAGCGTTGCCGCGTGGTCCCTGTTTATTGAACCACTTATCTTTATTACATTTATGACTGCATGGCGGTACAAAGCATGCTATCCGCACGCTTCTTGCCCTCATGCAAGGCCTGGGTTGTTGTGTCTCACAAAGCGTGGCCTTCTCCTCCTGCGCCTCCTCCTGTTCCATCACGTCTGCTGCTGCTGGGTTAGCGTTGCCGCGTGGTCCCTGTTTATTGAACCACTTATCTTTATTACATTTATGACTGCATGGCGGTACAAAGCATGCTATCCGCACGCTTCTTGCCCTCATGCAAGGCCTGGGTTGTTGTGTCTCACAAAGCGTGGCCTTCTCCTCCTGCGCCTGCTCCTGTTCCATCACGTCTGCTGCTGCTGGGTTAGCGTTGCCGCGTGGTCCCTGTTTATTGAACCACTTATCTTTATTACATTTATGACTGCATGGCGGTACAAAGCCTGCTATCCGCACGCTTCTTGCCCTCATGCAAGGCCGGGGTTGTTGTGTCTCACAAAGCGTGGCCTTCTTCTCCTCCTGCGCCACCCTCCTCCTGTTCCATCACGTGTGCTGCTGCTGGGTTAGCGTTACCGGTCTCTTTTCCTGGAACCTCTTATATGTATTACATTTATGACTGCATGCCGACAAAAAACATGTTACCTGTGCAAAGAAAACAGACATTTCCCGCATTTAAAAGACAGTTTTCCCTTTGAAACTTTAAAATCGATTTTCTCAAAAACTATAAGCTCTTTTTGCTAATTTTTTTTTCCTCTTGTACCCACTCCCAAGGTGCACATACCCTGTAAATTTGGGGTATGTAGCATGCAAGGAGGCTTTACAAACCACAAAAGTTCGGGTCCCCATTGACTTCCATTATGTTCGGAGTTCGGGTCGAACACCCGAACATCGCGGCCATGTTCGGCCTGTTCGGCCCGAACCCGAACATCTAGATGTTCGCCCAACACTAGCCGGTGGTGGCTACGAGGCCAAGCACTTTCCTTTGGGTTATCCCTTGTTATTAGTGGACTGTGAGGCAGCGCAAATTTCTGGTTTTTATGCTACTGGTGATTGCTTCCCTTTCTTTGTAAAAGCAAAAAAAAAAAAAAGAAATAGACTGCTGATACCTTTACCGAACAAAAAGGTAAAGCTACTTACACATTAAAAAAAAGCTAAGTCCCCAAGGCAACTATTTATGTATTTTTTTAATATGTATGTCATGAGAGGATATTACTGTTATTCTAACAAATAAGGGCTTGTATTTGTTGATGGGACACAAAAAAAACCCCAAAACAGAAAAAATACACTTTTATTTCCACATAATATATATTATTTTTTTTTGTAACAATTTTTATTTCGAAAAAGGATTAAGTACATACAAAAGTGCAAAAAGACGAACTTTGGTTCAATATCAGACCATTAGTAAGTATAAAAGGTACATCAAGATTGGCAACAACACACATGTAACACTGCGAGATTACAACATCCACATGGAAATACTAGTAACAGTGATTGGTCAACAAAGCTCCAGAACTATATATGCTTTTCGCTCACATTGTTATGTGAGTCAAAGATAGAAAAGAGGTTCATTAACGCATATTCAAAAATCAGAAACTCTGTCACTAAGACATGGTGTATTTCAGCTACATGTGGCGTTATCATATTGCTAACAGTAGGGGTGTGTGCCTTATCATATGATGGGTGTCAGTGAAACCCTATATAAAGGGTTCGGACTGAAGTAATTAGGTGTCTAGGGTGTCCTTATGTCTAAAGTATCCAGGGTGGCGACTACTAGAAAATTACGTGACCCTGAAAATGGTGCAACCAGGTCATGCTCATGTGCGTATATTTGCATATCCAAGGTTAAGAAAAATGACAGAGGTGCCCGTTCATGGGGCAAGGATGTAAACATCAGTGCATCAAAGACTTGTATTCACTGGAGTCCTTAAACTCAAACCACAAAGCCCAATTTACTACAAACTTGTGGGAAGCTTCAGCCTTGTTATGGATAAGGTCCTCAACCTCTGCAATAGCCTGTACACGATCTAGCCACATTTTGACTGTTGGAGAAGTCTGGGATCGCCATAGGACAGGAATACATGCCCTGGCCGCGTTCAGAAGATGGCAGGGGAGAGACTTCCCATATCTTTTGCCTGTATGTGCCATTCTATGGAGAAGGAAGGCTTCTGGTTCCCAAGAAACATCAAAATCTGCAATCTGTTTAATTAGGGTTTGTACTTTTTCCCAGAATTCTGTGAGGTTCGGGCACCTCCACCATATATGTATTAAGTCTCCAGGGCTTTCCCCACATCTCCAACATTCGTCAGGGACAGTGTCGTCAAATTTATGGGTAAGTGAAGGGGTTCTGTACCAGAATGAGAACACTTTATAGTTACATTCCTGGGTGGTGACATTCAGGGAACTTTTGTGAATTAATTCACATACTCTAGACCATTCTTGGGTGGAAAATTCCTTGCAGAGGGTTTGTTCCCACTGGGCCTTGAACAGAAATTGTGGGATGTGAGTGAGGGTTAATAGATTCTTGTAAAGGTGTGATAGGACATGTCTCTGAGGGACCTTTTGTAGGCATATTTGTTCCAATAAAGTAATTGGGCGTGATGAAAAGGAAAGGTCCTTTAAAGTCGAGATAAAACTTCTGATTTGGAAATAAGCCCAAAAAGGAATTGGTGAAACTGTCTCTGAGTTTAGATCCGACATAGGTTTCATAACCAGCGGATCGTTCTTAGTAATAAGATTCATCAGGAGTAAATCTGGGTATTTGGAGTAATTTTTGAGAAAGGAGGTATCTTCTCCCGGGGGAAAAGATTCGCATATTCTCAACGACGTTAAAGGACCAGGAACAGAGGAAATTTTGGTGTCAAGGCATAGTTGTTTAAAGCCCTTTACACAATGGCCAATTAGAGGGTGTCTATGTAGTTCACGGAGGCGTGTATTACCCCTTTTAGGTGTAAAAGACCAAGGGGACCACTTCAGGTATGGACCATACATTTCTTCCTCTAAAATGACCCAATCTTTATTATTCCTATTACAGTGCCAATCTATAATTCTCGATAAGCGAGCCGCTTGGTAGTATCTGAGTAAGTCTGGTAGGCCCAGACCACCTCTTTCCTTTGGGTACACAAGTTTTGAACTTCTTATTCTAGTGGGCTTATCTTTCCATATAAATTCTGTGAAGACTTTCTGAAGCTCATTGATCCAGGCCCTCTTAAGGAAGATGGGGACTGTTTGGAAAATATATAAGATCCGAGGGAGAACATTCATTTTTAAGCTAGCCACTCTGCCAAACCAGGAGAGTGTCCCCTCTCTCCACCGATCCACATCCCGTCTTATATTAGAGATAAAGGGTAGGAAATTATAATTGAAAAGGTTCTTTAAATTTCGGGGGACTTGTATGCCCAAATATGTAAATTTTTCATCAGCCCATTGAAAGGGAAAATTAGCCTTGCAGGTATTAATTACATTATCTGGAAGAGATATGGCCATGGCCGTGGATTTCCCATAGTTTATCTTGAGATTGGATAGTTCCCCAAAGATCTCAAAGGCCCTCAAAAGATTTGGAATGGAAATCAGGGGTTGAGTTAAATAAAAAATCAAATCATCTGCAAATGCAGCTACTTTACAATGTTTAGAACCAATGGTCACCCCCTGGATAGATTCCAATCTCCTAACAAAGTTAAGAAAGGGTTCAAGTGATAAGATAAAAATCAGTGGAGAGAGGGGGCACCCCTGTCTGGTGCCATTATGCAGAGGAAAGCTGTCAGAAAGGGTGCAGTTGACCTTAACACGGGCAGTTGGGTCACTGTATAGTAGGGAAATCCAATTCATCATGGCCTGGCCCAGGCCCATCCCCCTCAAGGTGGCATCAAGGTAGTCCCAAGCAACTCGATCAAAGGCCTTCTCGGCGTCGGTGGAGAGTAGGAACCCCTCCACCGACCGCCGGGTGAGCCAGTGTTGTATGTCCAGTGTTTTGATGGTGTTGTCCCGGGCTTCTCGGCCCGGGACAAACCCGACCTGATCAGTAGAGATGAGTTGTGGTATGAACTTAATCAGCCTGTTTGCGATAATTTTTGAAAATAATTTAAGGTCATTATTTAGTAGGGAGATGGGCCTGTATCCAGTACACGAACACCTATCTTTCCCCTCTTTGTACAGCACAGTAATATGTGCCTCCAGGAGTTCTTTGGAGTGCGCCTGGTCAAGAGTTACTGCGTTAAAGGCTTTCAGAAAATATGGTGATAAGGTAGATTGATACAATTTGTAGTAGTAGAGTATAAGGCCATCTGGGCCTGGACTCTTCCCGGGTTTTGATTGTTTCAAAGCTTCGGAGAGCTCGTTCGCTGTAATTTCTGACTCAAGTTCTAAGAGGTCAGTATCATTTAATCTAGAAAGACCATTCTCCTGCAAGAAGGCCTGGATCTTCTGAGCTCTAGCTGCAGTACCCCCCGAGGGTGTCAAATTATAAAGCTTTTGATAAAACATTTTAAATTGTTCAGCAATCTCTTTAGTTTTGTGTACCAATGTGTTATCACTTTTGCGGATTGCAGCTACCTGTAGTTCCATCTTTCTTTGCCTTAAGGCTTTAGCTAACATTCTTCCAGGTTTATTCCCCTCTTGGTAGAACAATTTTTTCCTGTAGAGGAAAGATCTTTGGGCTTTACGATTTAGTAATGCCAGTAATACTGTTCTGGCGTCTTTTAGTTTTTGAATATCAAAAAGGGAAGGAGAGCTCTTGTGTTCCATTTCCAGGGCTCTAATAATTTTGATTTGGTTGTCAATCAGGGTCTCACTCTCTCTCTTTGCCTGCGCTCCCATTCTAACGAATGTACCTCTAATATACGCCTTATGTGCTTCCCAAAGAAGCATGGGTTTTACTTCGTCTACATCATTTAGTCTAAAGTATTCAAGTAAGTCTTTTTTAACCTCATGGCATTTAGCCTCATCTGAGAGTAGAGAAGGGTTTAGTCTCCAAATCCATTGTTTATCCATTTTAGTGCCTGCCCGAAGAGAGGCGGAGACTGGCGCATGATCTGAGATTGAGCTGATACCTATATCAGTATTGGATAACCTGTGAAGATCTCGTTGCATAATAAAAATAAAATCTATTCTTGAGTATTTAGAGTGAAGGGGTGAATAAAATGAAAAGTCTTTACCAGAGGGGTTGAGCATTCGCCATGTATCTATCAATTGCATTGAGCCTAAGAGCTGCCTCATTTCTTTAAGAGTCTGGTATGGAAGGGAGGATTTGCCATCTGAAGTATCTAGGGATGGTTCTAGGGGTACATTTAAATCTCCACCTATTAGCAACAGGCCCTCGCAAAATCCTTTAAGTTTCCACAGAGCTTTCCGCAGAAACTTAAGTTGTTTGGTATTAGGGGCATACAGTGAGGCAATAGTAACCAGTTCACCTAAAATTTTCCCCTTAACAAAAATAAATCTTCCTTCACTGTCTTGTATCAAGTCTATCAGTTCAAACGCCAGTCTTTTGTGCATAATTATTGAGACTCCCTTTGATTTATTAATCTCAGATGTGGCATGATACATGTGAGAGTAATATTTGTTTTTCCAGGCGGGGATGGAGTCCCGTCTAAAATGGGATTCCTGAATTAAGCCGATATCTGAGCCCATCTTGTGCAATTCTCTGAGAATGGAGTGCCTTTTGTTAGGGTTATTCAGACCTTTAGCATTGTATGTGGTGATACGAAGCCAATCCATTCTCAAATCAATCAACCAAACTAAGCAAAGCAAGAGAGAGAGAGAGACCCTGCAACAGGGCATTATTATATTTAGCCCCAGTATATACACAGTCACCACCCTAGGACACCCCAAAATCTGTTAAAGACACCAAAAGATAGGTCTGTTTGGAGCAACTTAAGTAGAACCAGGCTCCGGCTGATAGCAACCTACTTCCTCCAGGGAGAGGCGGAAAACGGTCCTCTCTCCCCTAGGACAAGCAAGTGCCTCAGATTAATGAGCCGTTAAGTTTTAATACCCCTGGATATCCACTCAATACTAGTAGATACCCCGAAAATATGGGGTTGAGGTGGGGAAGGTGAGAAAGAGATAGGCAAATGCCTAAATAAACAAAATCACCTATGCCCCTGGTGGGGGAGTTGACTGACCAACAGACAAGAAAGAGCAAACAATTACCAGAGTTAACAATTGTAAGTTAGGAAAAGTAATAAAACCATAAAAAGCAGCCCGACTCCTCGGGTCCCAGAAAAGTAAAAAGGGGGAGAAATTAGGGAAAGCATAAGGGTAAGGAATGAGCATAGAAGATCATGGATCGGGGGACAGCAGATCCCAACCACACAGTTATTGCAAGTGTACGCATTAAACACATATCCTGTCAGTAATGAACTGTCATATTAAACAGTGGAAAAGGAGAAAATACTCAATTCAGCCAGAGCAGACATTATAGTCCCAGGTTTAAAAGGAGGCATCACCTAGTGGAAAATAAAAGCAGAGAGCACGAGCAGCACAAGGAGGGGAAGGAGAGGGAGAGGAAGACTCCTCAGGTGGGTATATGGGTCATTTAGTTATCCTGGTGTGTTCTCGGTTACGTCCAGAGGGTCTAGGGAATAGTTAATGTCTTCCCTACTAGATGATCTATCGCGATCGGATGGCAATCCTCTGTGGTCTATTCCACGTTTTCGAGTGGGGAAGCGTCTGCCTCTCTTTCTGGAGGTAGTAAGAGGAAACTGTTCTCCCACCGGGCAGATAGCGCCCTCAGAGTACATGTGTCCCATAATTTCTGGAAGGCGAAACTCACTGTACCACTCAGGTAGATCAACTAGGGGAATGAGCAAGGTGTCACAGAAACGATTCAGTTCATCCGGAACACGAAGGGTAGCTGATAATGATCCTTTTGTTGCAGTGATACCAAAGGGGAATTTCCATTTATAAGAGATATCGTGGTTTCTAAGTACTGTTAGAAGGGGCTTCAGGGTCCATCTATTTTTCAAAGTGATCACCGATAAATCCTGGAAGAGTTTAACCTCAAAGGTGTTGAAGTATATAGTGTCCTGTGATCTGGCTCTGGACATGATGTCCTCTTTAAGTGTAAAGTCCACTAAGCAGCATATAATATCACGGGGAGAATCTCCCTCCCTTCCCCTTGGTTTTAAAGCACGATGCGCTCGTTCAAACAAAATGGTGCTTTCTTTAGGCCTTTCCAAAAGGCCATTAAAGATGGCTGAGAGAGCAGATTGTATATCTTCACTAGACACCGATTCTGGGACTCCTTTGACTCGGATATTATGGCGTCTGCCTCTGTTATCCATGTCTTCTAGATGACGATTCATGTTTATAAGATGTATATTATGTGTCACCGCAGCCTGCTGGAGCTCTTCTATGGCGGCATCTCGTCTGTCCCCCGCCCTCTCAGCCTCCTCCACCCGATATTGCAATCCCTGTATGTCCTCTTTGAGGCCCTGCACAGCGCCCATAAGACTGTTCTTAATGTCTAATGCGAATGACTGCATATTTTCCATGGTAGGTAGTTGCTTCATGTAGTTAAACATATCAGAAGTGCTTACCGGAGGTTCAGCTTGTGTCGCATTTTGATCCGCCACCATGTTCTGGGAGGAAGCCAGCGCCATGTTGGTTTGTGCAGGGCCTGTCTTGTCGGCTGGTTTTGGGCGGAAAATCGCCGGGATATGCTTGTTTTGGAGGTTCCCACTGTCTCCTTGGGTTATCTGGGTGGAGTGCGTCTTGGAATTTTTCCCCGACATCGCGGAAGATAGCTGTATTCTGGGAGACACGAGGAGTCAGGAGCGGAGCTCTGTCTTTATGCGTCCATCTTGCTCGCCGGGTAACCACGCCCCCCCTCCACATAATATATTAACGCCATACATTGTACTAGGAACATCATGTAAATGTTGTGATAGCCGAGACTAATAGTGAGGAGCCAAAATGCAAATATTCTTTTCGACGAATTTTGCCCCAAAAAAAGCACTAATTTCTTTTCGACATGCGAATTTTCGATCGAATATTTTTGCGTTAATTTTCACCTAATGCCCGTTATTGTCGCGTTAAATACATAGTTTATCGCGTACGTATTTCTGCATAGCGTAGTACCGTTATGCGAAGCTTCGCCCGCTATGCATAGTTGACGTATGTATTGCGAAGTCAACTACGCGTGCGGTAACTGCGCCGATACGGATTATTGCGCATGCGCAGAAATATTATTGCCCTTCTATACGTATACAATTCCGCCTTGGAAGGTGAAATGTATGCATATATTAGTTTACCCATGCGCATGTTTAGCGGATTATTGCGGAAATGTTTCCGCATAAGGGCATAAGCGTTCGCATACAGCGAAGTTTCGAACACGCAAATATTTCCGAAGATTTTTGCGAAAATTCGCCAAATTCGAAAACGGGATTTTCGATGCGCAAATGATTTGGGCGAAAATTTGCAAGCAACACTGGAGACTAACAGGTGAATAAAATGGGTGGGTTTTATTTATAGAAGTATTGTTTATTTTAAAACTCTAGAGGATGGAAGTGAAGAAATTGCGTATTTTTTCTTTATTTTTTTTCCTTATTTCTCCCTATAAAATTCATATAAAATAAAGTAATTACTGAAACAAGTATTGCCCACAAAAAGCCTGATTTGTGGCAAAAAAAAATAAAAATCCAAGATGTAGCCTCACATTTCACTAAGCTCATCTCCTGTCTTTGATAATGATTTTGTGCTGTTTTTACTATTATCACCATGGTGATGAAGCAATTTACCTCAGGCAAACCTTAAAATAAGGATTCTGTCTTTAACCTCTTGAGGACTGCAGGGCTAAACCCCCCTAGTGACCAGGCATTTTTTAGCTAAAATGGCCACTGCAGCTTTAAGGCCAAGCTGCAGGGCCGCATAACTCAGCACACAAGTGATTCCCCCCCCCTTTTCTCCCCACCAACAGAGCTCTCTGTTGGTGGGGTCTGATCGCTCCCCCCATGTTTATTTTTTTTTTAATAAATATTATTGTTTGTTTTTTTTAAAAAAAAAACCCTGTTTCTTTAACTCCCTTCCCTCCCTCCCTCCCTCCCTCCCCACAGCCGGCCAAATATGGCGATCGGCTGTCATAGGCTTCTGCCTATGAGAGCCGATCGCTCTCTTGTCCCCCATGGGGACAGCCGTGTCACACGGCTGTCCCCAGTGCAGCGCTGCTGCTGATCGCAGTGCTGCACAAAGTAAATAGACGGCGATCACGCCGTCTACCGGTCTCCCGAGCGGCAATAGCCGCTCGGAGACTGAAGGCGGGGCGGAGCTCCGCCCCCCAAGCAGGAGATGCGCGCGCAGCCTGCGCGCGATCTCCTGCAAAACAGAGCCCCAGGACTTTACGCCAATTGGCGTTAGGCGGTCCTGGGGCTGCCGCCGCGGCCACGCCTACTGGCGTGACGCGGTCGGCAAGAAGTTAAAATGAACCTCAACCGAGTAAAAAACAAAACTCACTTTCACTTACCAGGGGCTTCCAGTAGTGTTGGGCGAACACCTGGATGTTCGGGTTCGGGAAAGTTCGGCGAACATGGCCGCAATGTTCGGCATGTTCGGGCCGAACCCCGAACTCCCCGAACATCCCGCTTTTGGGGGCCCTATGGGGTCGCAGGCATAAGGGGGAGCATGCCCCGATCGCGGGGGGGGGGGGGGTCGGAAATTCCCCCCACCCCCTCCGCTTGCGCTCCCCCCTCTGCCCGCTTCCCCATACAAAAGTTTCAGGAAGTACCGGTCCGGTGGTAGTGGGTGGCTGGCAGTGGGCGGCACTGTGAAGTGAGTGACTGAGGAGGAGGAGTCCGGAGAGTGACGCGTTGAGGGAGGCCGGGCAGCGGGCAGTTCAGCAGTAGTACGGTACTACTGCTGAACCGCCCGCTGCCCGGCCTCCCTCAACGCGTCACTCTCCGGACTCCTCCTCCTCAGTCACTTACTTCACAGTGCCGCCCACTGCCAGCCACCCACTACCACCGGACCGGTACTTCCTGAAACTTTTGTATGGGGAAGCGGGCAGAGGGGGGAGCGCAAGCGGAGGGGGTGGGGGGAATTTCCGACCCCCCCGCGATCGGGGCATGCTCCCCCCTTATGCCTGCGACCCCATAGGGGGGCAGTATTCGGCCGAACAGGGCGAACCCGAACTTAAAAGGCCGAACACCATCAGGTGTTCGGCCGAACTCGAACATCACCCGAACAGGGTGATGTTCTGCAGAACCCGAACAGTGGCGAACACTGTTCGCCCAACACTAGCTTCCAGCAGCCCCCTGCAGATGTCCTTTGCCCACACTGGGACTAACCGACCCTCCGGTCCCCCGCGGCCAGCAGGTTTAGTTTTCAGTGACTGCCCTGGCACGCAGGTCCCTCGATCGCACTACCGTCGCCATGGCCATCCTGCACATACAAAACTTGCTAGCTACGGTTACCGGAGCATTGATTTGTACCGGCACAGGATGTCTAACTTTCTTTTTTTTACTCATTTAAGGTTCACTTTAAGTTAAGTAGTGATTTTCTAAAGTTAAGGTTTCAATCCTTTAAATAACAACAGAATTCTAAAGTTAAAAGGAGGCTGTTAGCTCACAGAGAGGATGCAAGTGTAGCGTGTGTGAGGAGTTATCTCCTGGCCTGAGCTGTTGTTAAGTGGAGTGTTACTACAGACCGCAATGTAAAGTGAAGCATTCTGAGTTGTCTGCTTTATGTTTTTATTAGTTTATGAAGAAGGGAACTCTGTATAGCGAGAAATATACACAGCAGGCACATAGAGAGGGATGGAGACGCACGCACGCACGCACACACGCACGCACACACACACCCCCCCCCCCCCCCCCCCCCCCCCACACACACACACACACACACACACACACACGTACATACATATACATGCATGCGCGCGCACACACACACACACACACACACACACACACACACACACACACACACACACACACACACACACACGTACATACATATACATGCATGCGCGCACACACACACTCATGGATCCAGCCACATATACACAGCCACAGCCTCTCTCTCTCCTTCCCTTGCTGTCCTGCTACAAAGTATAGCTGTAATCGTCCTGGCAGTAGGAGGGGTGGAGCTACATTCTGCCTGCATTGCTCCTCCCCTCCCGATATATATATGTATGCGCTTTGAGTCCTATGGGAGGAAAGCGCTTTACAAATGTTTTTGTATTGTATTGTATACAGAGGCGGGACAAGGTCCTCCAGCACCCAAGGCTGAGACACCAAAGTGCGCCCCTCCATCCCTGCCACCCCAGCCATCACACACTGATTGCTATTAGACTAAGAGGTGCCACAGGGCCCACATCCTCCCCAACACCTTAATATCTAGTTATCTGGCTTGCAGTCACTGCTATGTATCCCCTTTTCTTATTTCTTTCTGCTTCAAACACAATTAGGAATGACAGCTGAATGAATTATGCGCCCCCTCCTACACTGCGCCCTGAGGCTGGAGCCTCTCCAGCCTATGCCTCGGCCCGGCCTTGATTGTATATACTGCACGTGAAAATAACTACAGAGATGATAAGACCGAAGTGATAAGACGACACTCTTATTGTGAAAGCTTACATGTTAATAAAGCAAGCTTCTTTAGTGAATTAACACTAAAAACACTGATCGACGTGTGTTGATAAGTTTTCACTTGCCTTATTATCCCCAGCATGATCTTAGTGAATTGTAAATAGATTATTCAGGTGTGAGAAACAGTGATAAAGTTATGGCCAAATGAATGGGAGGAGCGCTGAGAGGTTAAAGTGGATCCGAGACCAAGTAAGGATGTCCACATTTTTGTGCTGGTGGACATATTTTGGGGGCATTAAACCCTTTAAATAGCTTTTTTGGAATATATTTCACAATAAAAACCTTATAAAAATATTAAGCCATGCCCCCCAGCGCATCTAACGCCGCGGCGTTCAGTCCTGGGATGCAAAGGGTCATGGGATCTAATTATAGGCAGGGGGAGGCAGAGGCGGTGATTCAAGTCTGGAGCTGCTGAACTCTCGCGATACTAGCGTAAGCAGCACAGTCAGTGGTGATTCTAGGAGTGACACCCGGACACAGAGTGTAGTGAGGATGCAGGGAGGGGGGTCCGACCTCACTCCTCCATCACTCACCATGGACCCCCCTCGTGTCAGAGCGCAGCGTGTAGTCTCCATCAGCTTTGCTCCCATCCCTCCCTCACCATGGCCCCCCTCCTCTGCCTGTGTGTATCAGAGCGCAGCGTGTCTCTTACCAGCGCGCGTCTAGTGAAAAATGGCGCCGGCAAAAAAATGGCGCCCCCTTCTGCCCGATATATGTTTAAAACGATATTTATCGTTTTAAAGGTTAAAATAGTGCAGAACGAAATTTATCGTTTTAAAACTGTTGTTTTTTTTTTTTTGGTCCTGCCTGAACGATATTTATCGTTTTAACCCCTGCTTTGCTGCCGTTTTGAAAATATCTGCCCGCCGGCTTTAATGTTTAATAGCAAAGCCCCCTTAAAAGCTAAAAACACCAAATTTGCAGGGAACGTTAAGAAGAAAATTGTGAACAAGAGGAAAAAAAAATCTTTCAAAAAGACCTTATAGTTTTTGAGAAAATCGATTTTGAATATTCTTCTTCTGACCGTGGGAAAATTAAACGCCCGCCGACTTTAGCGGTTAATAGCAAAGCCCCTTTAAATGCCAGAAACACCAAAATGTGTAGGAAATGTTAAGAAAAATAGTGGGAACACGAAGAAAAAAAAATTGTTCAAAAAGACCTTATAGTTTTTGAGAAAATCGATTTTAAATCTTCAAAGGAAATGTAACTATTTAAATCGCGTACTGACATTCCCGTGGAAACTTTTTCCGCCGACTTTAGCAGTTAATAGCAAAGTCCCCTTAAATCCTAGCAACACCAAATTTGCAGGATATGTTAAAAAGATACTGGGAAACAATATTTAAAAAAAAAAAATGAAAAATTTTATTTATTTTTTTTTCTAAATAAAAATTTTTGGGTTATGTTCAGAGTGTGGGAAAAGTTTTGAAAAAAATGACGTGGGGTCCCCCCTCCCGAGCCTCTGTAACCCCTTGTCTCCCATGCAGGCTGGGATAGCCAGAATGCGGAGCCCCGGCCGACTGGGGCTTCGCACCCTGAGCTATACCAGCCCGCATGGTCCATGGTATGGGGGGGCTTCGGGGGGGAGGGGCGGCCAAGCCTTCCCCTCCCCCCCGGAGCCCTTGTCCAATCCATGGACAAGGGGCTCTTCCCCACCTCCGGTGCCCCAGGAGGAGGTGGGGGCGACGACTCCCTGGGGGGGGTTCATGGTGGCATCTGGGAGTCCCCTTTAAGAAGGGGAACCCAGATGCCTGCCCCCCTCCCAGGAGAAATGAGTATAGGGCTACTTTGTACCCCTTACCCATTTCCACAAAGGGTTAAATGAAATAAAAACACAACAACGAGAAAAGTCCTTTAATGTTCTAAATTAACCAGAAATACTTACCTGTACCTTTAAGAAAAAAATCCCACGTCAATTAGGTCCCACGACAGTATCCTCCATCTTGCGACCTTCAGTTACATGTTGATTGAAGATCTCCGCCGCCACACACGCCGCCTCCGCCGCACTCACTGCTCTTAGCTATACTTAGTATAGCTAAGAGCAAAAAGCATCTTTAAATTTTAGCTCCAATGGTCCCCATTGGTTCCTTAACAGACCAATGGGGATCAGGAGGATCAGGAGGATCCCCATTGGTCGATAAGGAACCAATGGGGAGCCTTGGAGCCAAAATTTAAAGATGCTTTTTGTTCTCAGCTATACTAAGTATAGCTGAGAGTTGCGTCTATGCGTCTATATAGACGCATTAGCGCTAGCTGCCGCTGCCCTCCCTGCCTCCCCCCACCTGTCACCCTCACCCATGCTGGCACCCATGGGTGCATTGGGTGCCAGCATGGGTGAGGGTGACAGGTGGGAGGAGGCAGGGAGGGCAGCGGCAGCTAGCGCTAATGCGTCTGTATAGACGCATAGACGCAACTCTCAGCTATACTTAGTATAGCTGAGAGCAGTGCGGCGGAGGCGGCGTGTGTGGCGTCGGGGCGGCGGAGATCTTCAATCAACATGTATCAGAAGATCGCAAGATAGAGGATACTGTCGTGGGACCTGATTGGCGTGGGATTTTTTTCTTAAAGGTACAGGTAAGTATTTCTGGTTAATTTAGAACATTAAAGGACTTTTCTCGTGGTTGTGTTTTTATTTCATTTAACCCTTTATGGAAATGGGTAAGGGGTACTCCTGCACCCCTATACTCATTTCTCCTGGAGGGGGGTGGGCATCTGGGGGTCCCCTTCTTAAAGGGGACTCCCAGATGCCACCATGAACCCCCCCCCCAGGGAGTCGTCGCCCCCGCCTCCACCTGGGGCAAGGGAGGCGGGGAAGAGCCCCTTGTCCATGGATTGGACAAGGGGCTCCGGGGGGGAGGGGGAGGCTTGGCCGCCCCTCCCCCCCGGAGCCCCCCATACCATGGACCATGCGGGCTGGTATAGCTCAGGGTGCGAAGCCCCAGTCGGCCGGGGCTCCGCATTCTGGCTATCCCAGCCTGCATCGGAGACAAGGGGTTACAGAGGCTCGGGAGGGGGGACCCCACGTCATTTTTTTCAAAACTTTTCCCACACTCTGAACATAACCCAAAAATTTTAATTTAAAAAAAAAAATAAATAAAATTTTTCAATTTTTTTTTAAAATATTGTTTCCCAGTATCTTTTTAACATATCCTGCAAATTTGGTGTTGCTAGGATTTAAGGGGACTTTGCTATTAACTGCTAAAGTCGGTGGAAAAAGTTTCCACGGGAATGTCAGTACGCGATTTAAATAGTTACATTTCCTTTGAAGATTTAAAATCGATTTTCTCAAAAACTATAAGGTCTTTTTGAACAATTTTTTTTCTTCGTGTTCCCACTATTTTTCTTAACATTCCCTACACATTTTGGTGTTTCTGGCATTTAAAGGGGCTTTCCTATTAACCGCTAAAGTCGGCGGGCGTTTAATTTTCCCACGGTCAGAAGAAGAATATTCAAAATCGATTTTCTCAAAAACTATAAGGTCTTTTTGAAAGATTTTTTTTTCCTCTTGTTCACAATTTTCTTCTCAACGTTCCCTGCAAATTTGGTGTTTTTAGCTTTTAAGGGGGCTTTGCTATTAAACATTAAAGCTGGCGGGCAGATATTTTCAAAACGGCAGCAAAGCAGGGGTTAAAACGATAAATATCGTTTGGGAGCAATACAAATATAAATATAAACGATAAATATCGTTTTTAAAGCCGGCGCCATTTTTTAGCTGTCAAAAACGAAAAATAACTAGTGATAATGGTTCTCTATGGGGCGCCGTTTTTTAACTACGATAACTGGCGCCATTTTTAACGGACCCCACCAGCGCTGCTCCTGGACGTGTTGAATCCGTGCAGGCAGAAATTATGGTACACCGTCCAGCCAGCAGCTCTCTGCATGTCTGTGTAAACGCGACATGCAGAGAATAGGAAGTGGTGAGAGCTGCTGGCTGGACGGTGTACCATAATTTTTTCTGCCTGCACGGCTTCAACACACGGAACGTCCAGGAGCAGTGCTGGTCAGAGACACGCTGCGCTCTGATACACACACAGGCAGAGGAGGGGGGGCCATGGTGAGGGAGGGATAGGGAAGAATTTGTATAGCAGCCGCACTGCCTGGAGCTGGAGGATTGGATGTCAGGTGGTACTTTAGCTGCAGCCCAACGACTATCCCTCCAGCTTTTATTGCTCCCCCATCCAGAATTCTCACAACCCCCTCTCCACCCTGAATGACCCTTTCCTCACCCTCACCATGAATTTCTCATCTACTCTCCCCTCCTCTACTACCACCTCACTCTGCCACCCTTTCCTTGCCTGCTGACCCCCTTTCTGCCACCTTCCCCCTCCTGTCACCCCTATACCCCCCCTCCCCTCCTGTCTCTTCTTTGCCATTCTCCCCAGCTCACACTGAGCATGCACGGGATTTCAGAGACAAGGGGAGGAGAGGGGCGTGGCGTTATCACAGGTTGAGGTGTGGAGATGCATAGCTAATTACCTGTGTAATGATTGCAAGCCTAACATGGCAGCTCTCATTGTGTCATAGGAAGAAATGTTCATATATTGTTTAAGCTGTATGCAGCTAGATTTACTGTGTAAACCATCTACATTTTAGATAAGATACAAAGACAAGTTACTTGTTATAGTTAGTTTTTCACCTCGGATCCGCTTTAAAATGGCTCTTGGCGGTAACGGTAAAATGGCAAACGCTGAAAAAATGCTAAACACACACGAAAAATGCAAAAACCGCCCATGGCAGAAAACTGATGGTTTCCTGCACAGACACAGAGGAGTTATTATATGCAAGTTGTCTATAAATATCATCCTGCACAACAAGTCTTTTCACTTGTTGCTCTTACTATATAGCAGTAGTGTAAACCGGACCTGCGGGGGGCCATGTATGTGAGTCAAGAGTAAACCCAGGTTCTGGAGACTCACATAAAGAGAGGGCTTAATCTGCACCAACCACACGATATATAGGCCTCGATTCATAAAGCATTCCCGCATTCGGAAATGCTGAAACGGCTCACTTTACTGACCACACAGCAAAATCTGTATTCATAAAGGCTTTTTCCGCATGAAAAGCCGACATTCACGAGCAGAGTGATCAATCACCGCCTTGCGCGGTGATTATCACAGCAAAAGTAACAAGTAGTCAATTCATAAAGATTAGAGGTAGTGGTATGCAGACGGGTATTACCGCTACCTCTGATGTGGCGAGAAGCGTGCGGAATACATTGCAGTGAATGGGACAGACCTCCCAAGCAGCTGCAGAGAGAACACCGCACAGAGGGACTCCGCCTGCTTCCCCTGTTTCCGCATGTCTCCCGACAGCCTAACGTCTGCCTACAGCGGAATATCTCCGCACGCCTGTCACAACTAGCAACATTTTTATGAATTACCACCCTGAAGGTGGAAATACCGACAGCGGTGTTTCCCCGCTCGAGTTTACCTTACCGACAGCACTTTTATGAATCGAGGCCATATAGTCTGCTGGGACCTGCTGGGAAAAAACTCACAAGAAAGGGAAAAATGGTCCAGCTGACATCACCACAATGTATATCAGCATTATTTTATACATTAATGCCATAAAAGTTTAATAACCATAAGCAATTGAAAAACTTAAAAATAAAGTATACAATCATGTGTTACATCAAAAGAATAATGATCATTGCGTTGCATTAAACACAGCGATCCTGATAAAAAGATATAAAAGGTATGATAAATATAGTCAGACAGTACCCAGTGGGAACCCGCCTAGCTAAGAAACTGCCTTAAAGAGACTCTGTAACAAAATTTTGAGCCTTATTTGTTCTATCCTATAAGTTCTTATACCTGTTCTAATGTGGTCTGTAATACTGCAGCCTTTCCTACTTGCACTGTCTCTGTAATAAATCTTATCTCCTTTCATCTGTCGGCTCTGTCGGGCTGAGGCTGGAATGTGTGGAATGTGCAGCACTGTTTGTCATTGGCAGAAGCTTTACACACCCCCTCGAAGCTCTGCGTGAGTCACACAGTGAGCTGTTCTCAGCCTATCATACTCTGGTTAGAAGCCATGTCATTTGTTTGTAAACACTGCCTAAAACTGTTAATTACAAGCCAGGATTGCAGCAGGGAGTGGCAGAAACAGCACAGAGGGGCACAGGAGAACATAATGAATAGAATGGTATGCTTTTTATTGTAAGAATTTTAGAGTACAGATTCTCTTTAAGTCTGTCACTTTCCAATAACTCAGAACTGGGATTCAGCATTCTAAGCAGACTGGAGACATCTAGTGGATGCATTTGTTATTACAGTACAATAAAACATCTATACCAGAGAGCAAGAAATTTCCATAGACACCTTTATTACATACTCATCAAACAGACACTGTAATGTGTGACTGTCCACAGTCTGGTGCCTGGTGGTACTTCTAGCATCTAGAGTCTAGACAATCAGAACTGGAATCTGTTTATCTGGGGGCACAGCCTTGCACCTTTCCTCATCTGTCACATCTAGTGCCAACCCCCCTTTCTTTAGATTCCGCAAGTAAAACATGTGGGTTTTATCTTCAGTAGCATTATTTATTTTAAAACTATAGTTGTTGAAGATGGAGAAATAGTGTAATTTTTTTTTCTTCATTTTTTCCTTTAAAGGGACACTTAAGTCAAACAAAAAAATGAGTTTTACTCACCTGGGGCTACCAATAGCCCCCTGCAGCTGTCCGGTGCCCTCGCCGTCTCCCTCCGATCCTCCTGGCCCTGCCGGCAGCCACTTCCTGTTTCGGTGACAGGAGCTGATAGGCTGGGGACGCGAGTGATTCTTCGCGTTCCCAGACACATTAGCACCCTCTATGCTGCTATATGGTATATGATTTATGCTATAGCAGCATAGATGGCGCTATTGTGGCCAGGAATGCGAAGAATCACTCACATCCCCAGCCTGTCAGCTCCTGTCACCGAAACAGGAAGTGGCTGCTGGTGGGGCCAGGAGGATCGGAGGGAGACGGCAAGGGCACTGGACAGCTGCAGGGGGCTATTGGAAGCCCTAGGTGAGTAAAACTCATTTTTTTTTGTTTGACTTAAGTGTCCCTTTAAAATTCATTTTCATTACTAAAAAAGATCACATACAGACAATTATCATCTACAAAAAGCATAATTTGTGGTCAAGAAACAATGTAAAGATCATTTAGGTGTCATAAGTAGTGCTAAAGTCATTAGCAAATGAAGCAGCGGTCAAGAGCTTCAAATTCCATTAAGTGATCAAAAAGCCAGATCTCATTTAGTGACTTTATTCCTGCTTTAATCCATGCTGTAAAATCCGTATTACGATTGACAGTGGTGACCTGAAGGTGCGTCAGAGAGAGTACCCCTCCCTGGATGTATAGTTTGTTTTCTGAAGTACTGCCATGCCTATCTACCTATGGCAAGGGGGACCCCACCCAAATACTTGTGAAGAAATCTGTCAGAGGAACTCCGCTCCAAGCTTCTTTGATTAGGATCCAAGACTTGCCTATGCTATTATCCCACCAATATGTAGATTGTTCTAGAACAGTGCGGTCCAACTTCGCGGGCATGGAGGGCCATTTTTTTTCCCGACCACATGGTGGAGGGCCGACCCCCCCAAAGAAAAAAAAAATCTAGCAGCAGTTTCCTCACAAAATGCAATCAGATTGGCAGCAGATTTCCCCACAAAATACAATCAGATTGGCAGCAGATTTCCCAACAAAATACAATCAGATTGGCAGCAGATTTCCCCACAAAATACAATCAGATTGGCAGCATTCCCCCCTCTCCCTCTGGGCTACCCCCACCCTCCAATATACATTTATGTGGCCAGGAACCTGTAAATATCAATATAATCAACTCCCCTGGCAGATGACTCCTCCAGCGCTGATCTCGTCACGTTTGCAGCAGCTCCGGCAGCTAAATCTCCCGCCTCACGCTGAGTCAGCCTGTAATGAGTTCCGGGTGATGCGGTTGGAGTGCATATCAATCCGCATCATCCCAGCATTACAGCCAGCGCCGCATGGGCTAAGATCGCTCCGCTCTGCCCTCTGGGACCTCAGAGAGAGCCAGCGGCTGGTGGGCCGCAGCAAGAGGCCGCCAGTTGGACATCGCTGTTCTAGAATTTATGTATAATCATATAACTCCATATCGGATTGGCCCACCCCCCATTTGTTTTTTGGGTATTGATAAAACCTCTATCTTAATACTGTTTTCAATTATCTGATTGGAAAAAGGATTAACTAAAAATTACACCATTAATGGACGCCTTAAGGATGTTTCAGACACCCCAGTTTAGAGTCCAACACTGTTATTATGCAACCCCAATTTATTCCAATGTAAAATCAACTTCTCAGGACAAAATAATTTATAGAACAGCAAATCTCACATGTATTAAAGGATTATCTAACCCAAACTCTGTGATTCAGTATTACTATAGTAGGATTAGATTGTGAGCTCTGAGGACAGTCAGTGACATGACTATGTACTCTGTATAGTGCTGCAGGAGATGTCAGTGCTATATAAATACATAATAATAATATGGTGGGACATTACACTATGACTATGGTAGGATTAGATTGTGAGCTCCTCTGAGGACAGTCAGTGACATGACTATGTACTCTGTAATGTGCTGCAGGAGATGTCAGTGCTATATAAATACATAATAATAATATGGTGGGACATTACACTATGACTATGGTAGGATTAGATTGTGAGCTCCTCTGAGGACAGTCAGTGACATGACTATGTACTCTGTAATGCGCTGCAGGAGATGTCAGTGCTATATAAATACATAATAATAATAATATGGTAGGACATTAGACTATGACTATGGTAGGATTAGAGTGTGAGCCCCTCTGAGGACAGTCAGTGACATGACTATGTACTCTGTAAAGTGCTGCAGGAGATGTCAGTGCTATATAAATACATAATAATATGGTAGGACATTACACTATGACTATGGTAGGATTAGATTGTGAGCTCCTCTGATGACAGTCAGTTGCATGACTATGTACTCTGTAATGTGCTGCAGAAGATGTCAGTGCTATATAAATACATAATAATAATATGGTAGGACATTAGTTTATGACATTGGTAGATATTAGATTGTGAGTTCCTCCTGGTTTCTTACTAATATTATAAATGAGAAAGTTCGGAAGTTTGGATGTTTGTTACTCGATCACGCAACAATAGCTGATCAGATTTGAATGAAATTTGGCGCACACATAGTACATTACCTGGAATAACATATAGGATATGTTTTATCCCCATAACCAAAAAGTGGGTGGAGACAAATACAAATTTCCCTGGGAAAATGTAAACTGCAGCCATTCTTACACTGTTAATGGTAGGGACCTCAAACTTTGCACAGTTGGTCACTGGGTGACTGGGATTAATATTCAGAAAAGTGGGTGGAGCCTACAAAAGCCAATCCAAATTCACCTATTGCTTTTCATGGGGAATATTTAATTGCTGCCATTCTTGCGCTGTTAATGGCACAAGCCACCTGGTACAGTTGGTAATTGGGTGACTGGGGTTCAAATTCAGAAAAGGGGGTGGAGTCAAAGCCAATTAGATTTGTTTCATTTCAATGCAAATTACTGATGCCAAAGACCGCAAAGCTCACAAACTAGGTCATTGAGTAATTGTGTGTTAGGGTTAGAAAAAAGTGGGTGGAGCCAACACCAGCCAAATACATACCCGGGCAACGCCGGGTCATCATCTACTATCTGAAAGAATGTTTCTTATTTGTTTTCTTATTTCTTTGGTCTTCACTCTTTATGTGTGTTTGTATAATATGCTTACATTTTATTCATTCATGAGAATGTCTTGAGAAGCTGACTCTATGCTTGTGTTTGTGTCACAGCGTATTCCCTGCAGTGCTATGTCTGCACCGGAACCTCCAACTGTAACACAGCGGCAAACTGCAGCAGCACCGATACCTACTGCCAGACCACCGTCGTATCTGCCGGAATCGGTAAGAGCTAAGTATGGATGAGCCATAAAAAAAAACAGATTTTCATGTTAGAAAACTAAAACAGTCACTTCAGACGTGGCCGATCCCCACGTGGCAGCTGATATATTGGGAGGAGATGAAACTTTCAAGATCGGTTTCATGACAAATCGGCTCCAATCTAGCTTAGCAAGATTCTCGCAAGATCGGTAGCCAATTGAAGTCACGCTAGTACAAGAAATCTTTGTGAAATATATTGTAAACCGAAATAAAACAATCATACATTGAAGAAAACTGTAAAAAAAAATAAAAAAATGAAAGTTAAAAAGTGCGATTTTTTGATTGACTTTAGCCCTTATAAGGTTTGCCAGCAGATTTAAAATGCGGTTAAAGGAAGTGTAACCTCTGTCATCTGTATTGCAGCCAGGAGCGTTTCCAGAAATCGTGGGGTCTCATAGCAATGTTTTGGTTGGGGACCCCCTAAAACTATAAAGGCACCTTTGTGCCCCCCCTCAAATAGGTATTCAGAGGTGCCCCCCTGGATCTGTTTTGTGCCATTATTACACGTGGTACAAAATGATCATCTCTAATCCTCCCCACATCTTATCTCAGATGATTCAGGGGCAGTAAAAGGAGGGGAGATTAGACCTGACCCCACTCGGGTTAATAAGCCGCTCTCCGTAGTAGCTTGAAATACGGGGTAACACCCCTCCAAGGGTGGGCAATAAACTATGCTGAAATTGGATAAACAGAGGCACCATAAAATACATTAAGAACAGCTTAAAAATGGGAGTAAATGGTAGACTTACCTCCCAACAGATGACACACACAATTGGTCTATTTTGACAAAAAAATACAAATGTTATTGGAGTGCATTCCACAAAGCATTTTGTAGGTCTAATCTACTTCCTCAGGCGATAAGGGAGTCAATGTAGACTAGTATCTCTGTGCAGGGTGCCTAATGCAGAGATGCTGACCTACAGAGTCTGAGCGGCAGTGTACTCCAATAAAGTTTGTATTTTTTTCTTGAAATAGACCAATCATGTCAACTGTTGGGAGGTAAGTTCACTACTACCTTCCATTTGTGACCTGTTTTTAATGCATTTTATTCTTTTAGGCGTCTCTGTTTATCCTATTTTGGCATACACCTCCTGTCATGCCTCTGCCACACCTCCAGTCACACCTTTGCCACACCTCCAGTCACGCCCCTGCCACACCTCCAGTCACACCCCTGCCGCACCTCCAGTCACACCTCTGCCACTCCTCCAGTCACACCTCTGCCACACCTCCAGTCACATCCTTGCCACACCTCCAGTCACACCCCTGCCACACCTCCAGTCACATCCTTGCCACACCTCCAGTCACACCTCTGCCACACCTCCTGTCACGCCCCTGCCACACCTCCAATTGCACTCCTGCCACACCTCCAGTCACACCTCTGCCACTCCCCCAGTCACACCTCTGCCACACCTCCTGTCACGCCTCTGCCACACCTCCTGTCACACCTCTGCCACACCTCCTGTCACACCTCTGCCACACCTCCAGTCACATCCTTGCCACACCTCCAGTCACGCCCCTGCCACACCTCCAGTCACACCTCTGCCACACCTCCTATCACGCCCCTGCCACACCTCCAGTCACACCCCTGCCGCACCTCCAGTCACACCTCTGCCACTCCTCCAGTCACACCTCTGCCACACCTCCTGTCACGCCTCTGCCACACCTCCAGTCACACCTCTGCCACACCTCCTGTCACACCTCTGCCACACCTCCAGTCACATCCTTGCCACACCTCCAGTCACGCCCCTGCCACACCTCCAGTCACACCTCTGCCACACCTGCAGTCACACCTCTGCCACACCTCCTGCCATGCCTCAGCCACACCTCTAGTCACACCTCTGCCACACCTCCAGTCACACCTCTGCCGCACCTCCAGTCACACCTCTTCCACACCTCCAGTCACATCCTTGCCACACCTCCTGTCACGCCCCTGCCTCACCTCCAGCCACACTCCTGCCGCACCTCCAGTCACACCTCTGCCACACCTCCTGTCACGCCTCTGCCACACCTCCAGTCACGCCCCTGCCACACCTCCAGTCACGCCCCTGCTACTCCTCCAGTCACACCCTTGCCACACCTCCAGTCACACCCCTGCCACACCTCCAGTCACACCCCTGCCACACCTCCAATCACACCCCTGCCACACCTCCAGTCACATCCTTGCCACTCCTCCAGTCACACCCCTGCCACGCCTCCAGTCACACCTCTGCCACACCTCCAATCACATCCTTGCCACACCTCTTGTCATGCCCCTGCCACACCTCCGGTCACAACCCTGCCACACCTCCAGTCACATCCTTGCCACTCCTCCAGTCACATCCTTGCCACACCTCCAATCACCCCTGAAGAAAAACAGAGATTTGATTGAGGTTTTCAGTTGTATTTTTTGCTGTCACAACAAGAAGCGAGTCAAGCTCTCCCAAAATGGAGACTGCAGATGGTGAAGAGCCTAATAATTCCAACACAAATTGAATGCAAATTGCATGCCATTTGGGCAAATCAGATGTTCTTCCTGCCGATTTTGATTGCCCCTATTCTATCTGCATATCATTTGCATTATAATTGCATGCAAGCTGAAATTATTTGCACCTCATACACCATCTCAGATAGAAAACAAAAATTAAGAAGACGTTTTTAGTCCTTTCCACTCTGTCCAGGAGTAACTTTGTAATTTCTTGCTGTATTTCTGTAGCCGGAGTTTCCTTGAGCAGCGTCACCAAGATCTGTACATCTGCCTGTACCGCGGTCAGTTCTTCGGCTGGTTTAGCCTCAGGCGCTGTGTACTGCTGCCAAACTGACCTATGCAACACCAGCGGGGCCGCCAGCATCAAGTCCAGCTCTGCTGTCATCTTCCTGGCTCTGGGGATCATTGTGACTGTCCTCAACAAATCACTACTCTGCTAAATGGTGGGAGAAACCACATCCTCTGATCTACCTCAATAAACGTGACCTAGAATGATGTGGTCCTCACGTGGCTGTGTTTTGTGGTTCTTTCAGTGTCTGTAGTAGTAATAAAGGGTAAATATCTTCCATAGTGGTGTTGGTGTAACATGAGATTCCTAGAGATCATTTAATTTGGTGACCAGACAGGACTCATAATTCAGCCCACTGAAATCATTCCCACCAATGAAAACCTACACATGGACCTTCTGACACTCTTGTCCACCAATAAACCAACTTACCTGGGAAAAGGAGTTTGTACTCGAGTGTCGGCAGACCCCCAAACAGAGGTGTAACTGGGGTTTTCAGCACCTGGGACCAAAGACCTGGGAAAAAATGGGCTTGGTCATATAAGAAAATGATGATATTGATAGTTCAGCATCTGAGCGTATCAGTGGATAAAGCACTGTTAATCAGTCCTGGATTGTTCCATCTGTGTATAAGCACTGACCAGGGATCAAATATGGATGCCGTTGAAGCTCCCCAGATGAGTCCTTGGCCAGATCGAAAAATAGTCACGGTCTATTTACACCAATAGGTAAATAACAAGCATTTGTTGGTCAAATTAAAAGAAAAAATGCATGCGGTGGCCTGATGCGTTTCCCAAGGATCCCCCTCGCTTCATCAGACACAGTTTGGCAATGATTGCAGAGCTCAGGAGGTCTCCAGTATAAGACTACTGCAGATTGATCAGTTAGGACCAACAAAGTGTGGACCATAATGTGCTAATTATCACGATCATAACTAAAAAAAAAAACATAATAGCAAAATGATCTGAAATTTTCCATAATTACACCTGTATAATAAATTTTCATCATTACAGTTATCTTCTAATTACCATTATTTTCCATAACAAATGTTCATGTAACATACATTTCCATGTAAAACACAAAAATTACAATTTCTTGTTACTCATAATTTCATCATTTCGTGTAATTTTTTTGTAATTAAAAATGAAACATGGAATTACAATTTAACATGAAATTATAGATTACATCAAAATTAATTACAAATTTCTTGAAAATTACAAATTTCAATTTTGTGACATAACTGCAAATTACGACACAAAATTACACAAATTCAAAATGTGCTCCTGCCCTCCCTGATCCAATGAACAAGCGACATGTGGACCAACAGAAACATTAAAGAGGACCTCCAGTCCAAACAACAAAAAAACAAATGTCAGCTCTGCTGCAATGAAAGGCTATATTTACCTCGGCAGTCTTGTCCCACGAAGCCGCCCTGAAGACCCCGCATCACTCCCCTTCTGCCGCTTGGCCACGCCTCCCCTCTCTCCTCCTTGGAAAAACGCCAAGCTATTTACTGAAAAACGACATCAGACATTTTTTTTTTTTTATGTGGAGGTCCTCTTTAACCACCTGAGGACCACAGTGGTAAACCCCCCTAAAGACCAGGCTATTATTTTCAAAATAGGCCACTGCAGCTTTAAGGCCAAGCTGCAGGGCCGTACAACACAGCACACTAGTGATTCCCCCCCCTTTCTCCCCACCAACAGAGCTCTCTGTTGGTGGGGTCTGATCGGATCGCTCCCCAATGTTTGTTTGTTTGTTTTTGTAAATATTTATTGAAATTATTTTTTAATAAATGTCCTTAATTTATTTTTTTTTAGTAAACCCTCCCTCCCTCTCACCGCCAGCCAATCCCTGTGATCAGCTGTCATAGGCTTCAACTTTCACCGCCGACACTCAGGAGGGGACAGCCATGTCACACAGATCGCAGCGCTGTACTTAGTAAAAAGAAAGCGGTTTCGCCGTCTAACAGTCTCCAGAGCGGGAATCGCTACCAACAGAGATGATTCTGCTCCGCCTACCAACAGGAGATGCGCATGCAGCCTGCGCGCAATCTCTTGCAGTAGCCAGCCCCAGGATGTGACACCAATTGGCGTTAGGTGGTCCTGGGGCTGCCGCCGCGGTTATGTTGCCGTGATACGGTCTTTAGGTAGTTAAAGAGGAACTGTCACGAAAATCTTACAATGTAAAACACATACAAATAAGAAGTACGTTTCTTCCAAAGTAAAATGAGGCATACATTTCTCCTATGTTGCTGTCACTTACAATAAGAAGTAGAAATTTGTCATTACCAACAAATTTTGGACTAGCCCATCTCCTCATAGGGGGTTCTCAGGTTTTTTTTTTTTTTTTTTAAAAACACTTAGTGAATGGTAGTTGCTCCGTCCAATTGCCAAAATAGTGTACAGCGGGCAGGGAGGCTGGCCAGCATCTTTGTATAAATCTTTTTCAGGGAATGTCTTTATAAAGAATAAAGGACATGTTATTATTAATATAGCGCTGACATACTACGCAGCGCTGTACAGTGTATATATATATATCTTGTCACTAACTGTCCCTCAAAGGAGCTCACAATCTAATCCCTACCATATGTCTATATTATGTAGTGTAATTACTGTAGTCTAGAGCCAAATTTAGGGGGAGCCAATTAACTTATCTGTATGTTTTTGGAATGTGGGAGGAAACCGGAGTGCCTGGACGAAACCCACGCAAACACGGAGAGAACATACAAACTCTTTGCAGATAGTGCCCTGGCTGGGATTCAAACCAGGGACCCAGCGCTGCAAGGCGAGAGAGCTAACCACTACGCCACCGTACTGCCCACATGTTGAGAGTCCCTTATGGAGAAATGGACTAGCCCAAAACCTGACGCTTCTGTCAGATTTCTACTCCCTACTGTATGTGACAGCAACATAGGAGAGAACTAATTTATGGCTCATTTTACTCTGGGAGAAATGTTCATCTTATTTGTATGTGTGCCAACTGAAAAGTTTTGGCATGCCACGGGATCTGCTGGTCAGCTTCTATACTGCCACCATAGAATCCATCCTCTGCTCATTGTCTGGTACGAGGGCGCAGTGGCCAGTGATAAACACAAACTGCAGAGAGAATCATCGAGTCTCCTCTTCCACCTCTTGATCTCCTCCACTCCACTAGGATGAGGAAGAGGGCCACTGGGATCTCCCGGGACCCCTCTCACCCTGGCAGCCACTACTTCAAGCTCCTCCCATTGGGCCGCCGATACAGGGCTATACCATCCAAAACCACCAGGCGGAAGAACACCTTCTTCCCCCAAGCTGTTCGGGCACTGAACTCTGACCTTCCCCGGTCCGGCCTGCAGTTCTAATTGCCAGGTCAGTCAGCTGGTCCCCGTCGCTGTCTGCCTTGGTTCCCATCCGGAAAGGGGGGACTCGGGGCCATTACCAGCATCTCTATCAGACTATCTGACTACTGTATTTCAACTGTATGTGTTGTATGTCTATACTCTGTCTATGCCATGTGTACCACAAACAATTCCGAGTATGGCTCTTGCCGTACTTGGTGAAATAAAACTGACTAGCCGTCCCGCGTCGTAGCATACGCCGCATCTTCTATCTATCTAATAGAGTACGTGCCTCAACCTTGAAGCAAGAAGAATAAAGGTGGGTACACACATCAGATAAAAGTCTTTGGAAAAATGAAAGATCACAGACCAATTTTACCCCCTTCCATGTAGTATGAGAGCCACACCTACACAGTCTATTCTATGGAGCTGCACTCCCCATCAGATAGAAATCTTACCCCCTTCCATGTAGTATGAGAGCCATACCTACACAGTCTATTCTATGGAGCTGCACTCCCCATCAGACAGAAATCTTACCCCCTTCCATGTAGTATGAGAGCCATACCTACACAGTCTATTCTATGGAGCTGCACTCCCCATCAGACAGGAATCTTACCCCCTTCCATGTAGTATGAGAGCCACACCTACACAGTCTATTCTATGGAGCTGCACTCCCTATCAGACAGAGATCTTACCCCCTTCCATGTAGTATGAGAGCCACACCTACACAGTCTATTCTATGGAGCTGCACTCTCCATCAGACAGAAATCTTACCCCCTTCCATGTAGTATGAGAGCCATACCTACACAGTCTATTCTATGGAGCTGCACTCCCCCTCAGATAGAAATCTTAACCCCTTCCATGTAGTATGAGAGCCATACTCTACACAGTCTATTCTATGGAGCTGCACTCCCATCAGACAGAAATCTTACCCCCTTCCATGTAGTATGAGAGCCATACTCTACACAGTCTATTCTATGGAGCTGCACTCCCCATCAGACAGAAATCTTACCCCCTTCCATGTAGTATGAGAGCCACACCTACACAGTCTATTCTATGGAGCTGCACTCCCCATCAGACAGAAATCTTACCCCCTTCCATGTAGTATGAGAGCCACACCTACCTACACAGTCTATTCTATGGAGCTGCACTCCCCATCAGACAGAAATCTTACCCCCTTCCATGTAGTATGAGAGCCACACCTACACAGTCTATTCTATGGAGCTGCACTCCCCATCAGACAGAAATCTTACCCCCTTCCATGTAGTATAAGAGCCACACCTACACAGTCTATTCTATGGAGCTGCACTCCCCATTAGATAGAAATCTTACCCCCTTCCATGTAGTATCAGAGCCACACCTACACAGTCTATTCTATGGAGCTGCACTCCCCATCAGACAGAAATCTTACCCCCTTCCATGTAGTATGAGAGCCACACCTACACAGTCTATTCTATGGAGCTGCACACCCCATCAGACAGAAATCTTACCCCCTTCCATGTAGTATAAGAGCCATACTCTACACAGTCTTTTCTATGGAGCTGAACTCCCCATCAGATAAAAATCTTACCCCCTTCCATGTAGTATCAGAGCCACACCTACACAGTCTATTCTATGGAGCTGAACTCCCCATCAGACAGAAATCTTACCCCCTTCCATGTAGTATGAGAGCCACACCTACACAGTCTATTCTATGGAGCTGCACTCCCCATTAGATAGAAATCTTACCCCCTTCCATGTAGTATCAGAGCCACACCTACACAGTCTATTCTATGGAGCTGCACTCCCCATCAGACAGAAATCTTACCCCCTTCCATGTAGTATCAGAGCCACACCTACACAGTCTATTCTATGGAGCTGCACTCCCCATCAGACGGAAATCTTACCCCCTTCCATGTAGTATGAGAGCCACACCTACACAGTCTATTCTATGGAGCTGAACTCCCCATCAGACAGAAATCTTACCCCCTTCCATGTAGTATGAGAGCCATACTCTACACAGTCTATTCTATGGAGCTGCACTCCCCATCAGACAGAAATCTTACCCCCTTCCATGTAGTATCAGAGCCACACCTACACAGTCTATTCTATGGAGCTGCACTCCCCATCAGACAGAAATCTTACCCCCTTCCATGTAGTATCAGAGCCACACCTACACAGTCTATTCTATGGAGCTGCACTCCCCATCAGACAGAAATCTAACCCCCTTCCATGTAGTATGAGAGCCATACCTACACAGTCTATTCTATGGAGCTGAACTCCCCATCAGACAGAAATCTTACCCCCTTCCATGTAGTATGAGAGCCATACCTACACAGTCTATTCTATGGAGCTGCACTCCCCATCAGACAGAAATCTTACCCCCTTCCATGTAGTATGAGAGCCACACCTACACAGTCTATTCTATGAAGCTGCACTCCCCATCAGACAGAAATCTTACCCCCTTCCATGTAGTATGAGAGCCATACCTACACAGTCTATTCTATGGAGCTGCACTCCCCATCAGACAGAAATCTTACCCCCTTCCATGTAGTATCAGAGCCACACCTACACAGTCTATTCTATGGAGCTGCACTCCCCATCAGACAGAAATCTTACCCCCTTCCATGTAGTATCAGAGCCATACCTACACAGTCTATTCTATTGAGCTGCACTCCCCATTAGATAGAAATATTTGCAAGATGCTGCACACAAAGTTGCTGTACACATTCAAAAGATCATTATCTGCAAAAGATCCGTTCCTGCAAAAGATCAGTACCTACAAAATACATTCATAGTCTATATTTCCATGCAGATTATTGTGGACATTTTTCCGCATAAGGGCATAAGCATCCGCATACAATGAATTTTCGATGCTGGTCGAAAACACAAATATTTCTGAAGATTTTCGTGAAAATTCGCCAAAAAACGAAAACAGGATTTTTGATGCGAAAATTACTTGCTACATGCTACATTAGCACTATCCAGGAGCGCCACAGGGAGGATTCCCAATGCCCCCTTTTTATACAACCGGAGGGACCGCGGGAACCACAGCGGCACCCCAAGCGTGGCCAGCGCCAGGGAGAGCCGTCTGCACCCACCACCCAATATTAAAAACACGCACTTACCTTAACGTCCATTGCATTCTGCTACATGCGCATTAATTTTCTCATAGAAAGCATTTTTTGCAGTTTGTATCCTTTGGAAGCAGGTGGTGGATGGCTTGCTCCGGTGGTGTGAGCCCTGGAGTGAGTTGTCTGCACCTGTCCCCCCCCTCTGGAGTGCTGTATGTGAGCCAGCCCTGAGCTCTAAAGCTCGGGGTGACCCATGCTTCACTCCTTTCTCATGTGGTGCCCCCAAGTTAATGCGCATGTAGCAGAACGCAATGGACGTTAAGGTAAGTGCCTGTTTTTAATATTGGGAGGTGGGGGTGGACGGCTCTCCCCGACGCTGGCCATGCTTGGGGGGGGGGTCGCCTGCGCCTCCCCCTCCGGGGTGTCGCTGTGGTTCCCAGGCAGTGAGAGAGCCTGGGACCCTGTGGTCCCCCCAGTTGTATAAAAGGGGGGCATTGGGAATCCTTCCCGTGGCGCTCCTGGATAGTGCTAATGTAGCATGTAGCAGTGTTGCTTGCGAATTTTCGCCTCGAAAATCCCGTTTTCGTTTTTTGGCGAATTTTCACGAAAATCTTCAGAAATATTTGCGTTTTCGACCAGCATCGAAAATTCATTGTATGCGGATGCTTATGCCCTTATGCGGAAAAATGTCCACAATAATCCGCATGGAAATTCAATCTATGCGGATGTTTATACGGAAAAATGCCCGCAATAATGCGCAAGAAACTTCTCTGAATGCGGGCGCTAATGCCCTTATGTGGAAAATGTCCGCAATCATACGCAAGTAATGCGAAAATGACTGGCCTTAGGCGAAAATTAACGTGAAAAAATTAGATGGAAAATTTGCGTGTCAAAACGAAATTAGGCGAAAATTCGGTAAAAATTTATCGAAACAAATTTTTGCATTTTCGCTCATCACTGGCATGTAGCAGGGCGACCGCTTTGCAGTATTGGTTTTTTGACCCTGCATAGTTTGGCATGCAAAAGCAAATGCATATTTGCATGAGCATTGCCTCATGAATAGCCAATTAGGCCAGATTTGCAAAGCCAGACTTGCTAGGGTAGGCCTCTTTTCCATGGACAGTTGATAGGCAGTAACATGCCTCTCAAACTCTTACAACTGCTCACTACTGCCTGGTAACATCTTGCTGCTGCCTGGAAACTGCTTGTTGCTGCCTGGTATCTGCTCACTGCTGCCTGGTAACTGCTTGCTGCTGCCTGGTAACTGCTTGCTGCTGCCTGGTAACTGCTTGCTGCTGCCTGGAAACTGCTTGTTGCTGCCTGGTATCTGCTCACTACTGCCTGGTAACAGCTTGCTGCTGCCTGGAAACTGCTTGTTGCTGCCTGGTATCTGCTCACTGCTGCCTGGTAACTGCTCGCTGCTGCCTGGTAACTGCTTGCTGCTGCCTGGTAACTGCTTGCTGCTGCCTGGTAACTGCTTGCTGAGCACACAGCTCAACAGTCCGTGGAAAAGAAGCCTAAAATTTGGTGATTGAGCACGCATACATTTTCTCATGCAAAGTACTTCTTCTTCTTGCTCGAAGGTTGAGGCACTTACTCTATTATATATATAGATTCTGATTCTTATATGTTTTAAATTTTAAGATTTTCACAACAGTTACTCTTTTAAAGAGAATCTGTATTGTTAAAATCGCACAAAAGTAAACATACCAGTGCGTTAGGGGACATCTCCTATTACCCTCTTACACAATTTAGCTGCTCCTCGCCGCATTAAAAGTGGTTAAAAACAGTTTTAAAAAGTTTGTTTATAAACAAACAAAATGGCCACCAAAACAGGAAGTAGGTTGATGTACAGTATGTCCACACATAGAAAATACATCCATACACAAGCAGGCTGTATACACCCTTCCTTTTGAATCTCAAGAGATCATTTGTGTGTTTCTTCCCCCCTGCAGTTCTCATGCACTGAAGTTTCAGGCTGCTCGTTTCTTCCTGCAAACAGCTTTGCCCTTGTCTGTAATTCTTCAGTATGTGAAAGCCCAGCCAGCTCAGAGGACGATTTATCCAGCTTGTAAAAGATAAGAGAGACGAGAGAAGCTGCTCTAATCCTAAATAATACACAGGCAGTGTGCATAGAGGGGCCTGGAAGGAGGAGTGCATTGCAGAACCACAACACTGAAGAACTTGGCAGCCTTCCAGACACAGGCTGACAAGTCTGACAGGGGAAAGATACATTGATTTATTACAGAGATGGTGATAGTAGAAAGTGCTGCAGTAAGCCAGAACACATTAGAATAGCTTTTGGAACTTGTAGGATGATAAAAAACAGGATGCAATTTTTGTTACGGAGTCTCTTTAAGGCAGAGAGGGGAGGATATACTGGAGGGATGGTTAGTATGGGGAAATGAGTAAAGTGGTAGTAGTGGCAGCGTATCTCAACCCACTGGAGCACCACCCAAACAGGGCTGCACCCAAGAGTCATGCCCGGTTCACATTAGCGTTAAACAGCGGAACAGAAGCGGAACGGATACTGTACGAATGGAACGGATGTGAACGGATACAATGTTAACCAATAGAACCTTTTACATCCGTCCGCTCAAAGAGATCCATTGAACGGAACACAACTTTGCTGTAGCACCAATTTTTCTGGACCACTGAGCCCAGCGGAACGTAAACGGAAGATGAAGCCCTGCATTGGGGGCAATGGGAGAACGAACATTTCTTCACACTGGTGAAGAAACAGACAGTTCTGAGGGCTAATCCATAATCCACTGGGGGTGGGGTCTGGGAGGGACGTGGGGATGCTCCATTGGGGGTGTTGGTCTGGGGGGGACACTCAGGGCCGATTCTAGAATTTTTGCTGCAGGAGGCAAGCTTGTGAGGATGCCCCCCCTCCTCCCGGTTTGGAATGATCGCACAGCAGCCGACAATTTACTCCACTTCATATAATGTTCTCACATGACATGCTGCAGCTGCACACAATAGCACACTGGCTGGCTACGAGTCTGTGACAAACATACTGCTCACCCTCAGCCACTCCATTCCTCCTCAGGAAGGTACACACAGTACAAACTTGCTGCCCCTGAAATTTCTGCGCCTGATGCATATGTTTCACCTTGCTTCATGAGAGAACCGGCCCTGGGGACACTCCACTGGGAATGAGGGTCTGGGGGTCTGTGGGGACGCAAGTGTGAGAGCGAGCGGGTGAGGGAGGGTTTCTTCCCCTTTTGTCCCACGCCGCATCATGTGACTACCACACTTCCTACTTCTGGGTTGACATGTGACACGACGTGAGACGCAAGGAGGAAGACAGAGGCCTGGTAAGTTAACCCTCCCTCACCTGCCCGCTCAGGTGCTCGGATCGGAGTGAAAACGGATCCGATTGACCAGTGATCAGATCCGTTTTCACAGATTGTTTAGCCAGTGTGGACAAAGCCTTAGGGATCCAGTGAAGCGGAAACCCGATCCACATTACCGGATCCGTTTGGTTTTAAAATCCAATGTGAACTGAGCCTCAGATTTTGAGTTTAAATCAGAGTTTAAATTAATTATTACAAAGTGCTGTAAATGACCAATAACAGAGAAGGAATTCCCAATAGTGCTTGCAGCAGGATAGACAACCAGCTGGAGTGCTCCTCCCACAAGGCCAGAGGCGGGGCGACAGAGGCGGGGCGACAGAGGCGGGGTGACAGAGGCGGGGCGACAGAGGCGGGGCGATAGCCAATTATCCAGTTCAAATTACAAGGCTACCAGCAATATAAAAATACAATAAATACATATAAATTGGTTCATGTTTTATCCAGAAATACATTGTAAGACTCCATGCAGACGCTCAATTAATATTGTCCAAAATAATCTCTTGTAAACTCTTCAGGTGACGGTTGAGGAATAATCGCTGTACAGACATGCTGATCGGCTACCTGCCGGGGATCCTGTTATGTGGAGAGGGAAGGGGAGGATGCCGCACTATAGGAATTACAATAGAAGAGAGTTCTGCCAAATCCCATCCGATGACGTTCATTATCTCAGGGGGTGAAAATCCAGCCTTCTTCTTCACATTACAGCTAAGGTGGTCCGTGCAGGTCTCAGGGGACATAACACAATAAGAATCTCCCCAACAGACGTGCTTGCCAATATTTGTCAGTCATTTTCGCATTGAAAATGCTATTTTTGATTTTAAAAATATATTTGCGAATATACATTGTTTTTCCACGATACGGGTGCTGAAAACAAACATAAGAAAGTAACAGGCATAACCAAAACTACCTTTCCACTATCTAAAACGCCCTTTGAAAATATCTGTGCGTCAGATCTAGAGATGTCGCGAACCTCCAATTTTCGGTTCGTGAACCTCCGCGAGGGATTCGGTTCGCGAAAAAGTTCGCGAACCGCAATAGACTTCAATGGTGAGGCGAACTTTAAAAAAATAGAAAAAGTTCTACCGGCTGGAAAAATCATAGAAAACATGTTTCAAGGGCTCTAATGCCTGGAGGCAGACATGATTTAGTGAAATACACATCAAAAGTCCCAGGCAAAAATCTAGATTTCACATAAACCCCTATTTTAAGGTCAATTTTAGGACGGCCTTTCTCCTTTCCTCCTCCCCTCCCTCCTTCCAGAGGGAGGAGGGTCTCATCTGCCAGGGAATTATACTATTTCAAAAGCCAGCTTACATACTGTGGCTGGGAATTGAACCCAGGTCTCACTGTGTGGTGGGCAAGTACCTTAACCGCTGTACCACAACACTACTAACTGAAGCTAGCCTAGCATTTACCATTTATGCTCAATCCAAGAGAAACATTAGACAAGACAAATAACATTTATATCACGCTTTTCTCCTGGCGGACTCAAAGCACCAGAGTTGCTGGCTAAAAGTCCTTAAGCAGTGCCTGGTTGGTGTAATGGTTAAGGGCTCTGCCTCTGACACAGGAGACCAGGGTTCGAATCTCAGCTCTGTCTGTTCAGTAAACCAGCACCTATTCAGTAGGAGAACTTAGGCAAGTCTTCCTAACACTGCTACTGCCTATAGAGCGTGCCCTAGTGGCTGCAGCTCTAGTGCTTTGAATCCGCCAAGAGAAAAGCGTGAAATAAATGTTATTTGTCTTGTCTAATGTTTCTCTTGGACTGAGCATAAATGGTAAATGCTAGGCTAGCTTCAGTTAGTAGTGTTGTGGTACAGTGGTTAAGGATATGGATTTTTCCTTTTAAAATAATACCAGTTGCCTGAATCACCTGCTGATCCTGTGTCTCTAATACTTTTAGCCACAGCCCCTGAACAAGCATGCAGATCAGGTGCTCTGAGTCTGACTGAAGTCAGACTGGATTAGCTGCATGCTTGTTTCAGGGTGTGAATTCAGCCACTATTGCAGTCACAGAGATCAGCTTTACTGCCAGGCAACTGGTATTGTTTAACAGGAAACATCCATATCACTCTCAGTTAAGGTTCCCTTTAAGCAACCTAATGTTTCTATTGGATTGAGCATAAATGGTAAATGCTAGGCTAGCTTCAGTTAGCACTGTTGTGGTACAGTGGTTAAGGTACTTGCCCACCACACAGTGAGACCTGGGTTCACTTCCCAGCCATGGTATGTAAACTGGCTTTTGAAATACTATAATTCTCTGGCAGATGAGACCCTCCTACCAGAGGAGGAGGGAATAGGTAGGAGGGTAGGAGTAGTGAGTAATATACAAGAGCCTAATTAAACTCTCCCTAGCAGAGTGTGTAGCAGCTGTCCCTTAACGAATTAGTGTAGGCAGGCGAGTGAGTAAAAAGGCTCAAGGACCTTGCCTTTTATAAGGGGGGGGGGGGGGGGCTCCAGGGGTGAGTGCAGTCTGATTGGCAATAATGTGCCTGCTGACTGTGATGTAGAGGGTCAAAGTTCTGCTCCATAGAGCATTATGGGGCAAATCGAACTTCCGAGAAAGTTCGCTTTGGCCACTGAAGTTCGCCAGGAACCGCTCGCCGGCGAACCGTTCGTGACATCTTGCTCCAGAAATAGTTTCTATGATGTATAAAGAGTTATCGCAAACAAATGCAGAACTTAAACCAGAATATATTAAAAGATAAGAGAAGGATTTAGGGTTGTCAACTGACACTGAAGACCTTTCGGATAATTCTGGAACAATATCCCTCACACCTCCGTCAATGCTGATCTCATAGAAGTAAACTATAAGTTATTATTTCGTTGGTACCTGGTCCCAGGGGCGTCTGAGTCACTAGGCAACTCTAAATTTTTGCCTATAGCGCCATGGGTGGAAGTGGGCGCCCTCCCGACAAGTCACCGCTCTGTTCGTGTTTATTTTATTTATTTTTTTCAGCCAGGTCGGCGCCGGCTGTGACAGGCAGCTCAGCCTGTGCCCGGCGCCGCCTACTGGTCCGCCCCCTTCCTCTCCTCTTTTCCGAGCGAGCAGCAGCAGCACGCACATTAGTTTATGTGGGAGTGCTGTGCCGCCGCCTACTGGTTCGCCCCCTCTCCCCGCCCCCTCTCTCCCTCTCTGTTTAGAGCGTGCGGCCGCCGCACGCTAGTTTGTTTACACGCCGCGCCGGCGCCGCCCCTAACTCCGCCCCCCGCCTGTCACACGTGCTTGAAGGCACCGTGTGTGACGCCAGACGGAGGGACCAGTGCTACCGCCGGCTGACACCTGACCTGAGTCAGTGTGCACACAGCGCACAAACTAGCAGAGCCTGAGAGACGACACACACACAGACAGTGAGTGCCAATCCTCAGATCTGACTGCTGCTCTTGATAATTTTTTTATATGCATCCTGGCTGGCTGGCCGGCCCTGATTCCGCCCCCCCGCTCGCCCATATCCCCCCCGCTCGCCCAGTGGCTCCTGGGAATGGATACTAAACACAGGCATATATAGCATCATGCCTGCTGCTGTGTGGGTCTGGGCAGGACTCGGAGGGAGGGAGACACACTTGCTGCGCAGTGTACAGAGCAGCAGAGGGGACACCCTCATAGTGAGTGGCGTGACCCCTCTTGATATTATATGCCCCACTCTCCCCTGGCTGGCCCTGAGATTTGAGTGGGGGGGGGGGGCGCCACAGGTTTTCTTGCCTGGAGTGAAAAAGTGGCTAGAAACACCCCTGCCTGGTCCCTCAAAGATTATGAAAAGCGCCTCAGGTAACTGCTTCAGGAGATGTGTTACTCCTGTTAATCACATATGGTGGAAGTGCAGAAAAGTCCATGGGCTATGGACGAGGGTATGTACACGAGCCTCTTCCTTAATAAACGCTCACATTCCTAAAAACCCCATACATACCTTACTGGGTCGTCCATACCATACTCACATATATCTTCCTCACAAACTACGCTTGTGAACTTCATTTTCACAGCTACCAAATTAACAATCGCGACATCCTGGAATACCGCAACACTATCTTCTGACTAAGTCAAGAACAGGCTTTGCCGTATTCTCTTCTTTGAGAAGCTAAGAGCACAGCTCAATGACAATATGAAAAAGTGTGATAGACTCTGGAGTCCACTTACTAATTGTATACTAGGTTCAGAGCTGAGCTCTCGGGTCGGAAATTATTAACCTGGGTGAAAACATGATGTTAATTTACTTTAGACAACATTAACCACTTAAGAAAGAGTGGTCTTTGTCCCCTTGAGGACCAGAGAACGCTGGTACAAGAACGACGAAATCGCCGCACATACCCACCGCAACCGCCGTCATTGCCGCACGCCGGGACCCCCAGGACATAGACTCTGCTGTCTCTATGACGGCAGTCATGTGAGCCGGTCAGGAGCCGCTTTCATTGGCCCCGAACCGTGTCTGTCAATGTTAGCGGCTTACATTGATAGACACGGCCAGGAGCCAATAAAATCGGCTCCTGACCGGCTCACATGACTCTGCCGTCATAGAGACAGAGCCTGTGAGATGCGGCGAGACACGTCGGGTTTGATCGGCGGAAAGCGACGGAAACGGTGAATGCGCGCTGCGGACTGTGATTGAAATCTACGGCCTGCCAGCCAGAAGCCCACCAAAACAGGACGTAGATTTCAATCACCTCAGTCCTTAAATAGTTAAGCAGCACCTTGTCCCCATGCTGCTACACTCCTCTACACTCTCTTTTCTCTCTTAATCTATTTTCTTGTTCTTCTTTCTTGCTTTCTTGCTTCTTTTCTCCCTATCCTTCTTTCCTCTCCATTTCTCTCTTCTTTGGTTCATGATTTATAGCCAAAGAACAGAAAGACGTTAAGTTTTGACTTTTACTCCTAAAGTTGATCACCACAACAATCTACTTTTGCTTCAGTATGATCGAAAGAATGGTATAACTCAAACTGCATTTATACTGAGCACATGTTGTGTCTAATCCTGGCTGGATCTCACTGGAGAGAGACCAGGCCTCATAGGCTATTAACAGAAGATTGAAAAGAGTTTACTGTAACCCAACCAAGATTGGTCCAGTAAATGGATAGTCTGTGCTCTCCCAATACATGAGGCAAGTTCATCTTCCCTTCTCTAACCGTTCCTTTTCAGATAGTCCTCTATTGCGATATATGAGTGGTATGTTTATATTTGAAACTTGGATATTGTTCTTTCCGATTGTTGAACATTGTATGTGGATCTGTACCAAATGGTCAAAATGTTTTATGTTCTCTTAACTACATTCTATGTATGGCTGTAATGTTGTGTTTTAAAAATTTCTTGATCTCATTGTTTGTTAGTTTTTGAAAATTTCAATAAAAATTATTGAAACAGAAAGTAACAGGCAAATTAAAAATGTTGTTCTCAAAAATAAGGGACATCTGGTTACTAATGCAAAAGTAATCAGGATCTTCTTTCCTCCACTCCATATTAGGACTCCCATGATTCCCTGCAATACTATTGCTCATTAACCAATCAGATGACGGACAGCCCCCACCCCTTCTTTTCTCAGGACTTGCAAAATGATTTTCGAGAACATTTTTGCTAGAAAAATTGAATTTGTTAATTATTTTAAGGAAAACTAATGTAATATGAATATTGGCATTGTGCTCATGATATGTGCATGACCAATTGCCGTCCTACGGACAACCAACCCCTTGATTTATCTCTCTCTCCCCCCCCCACCCCTTATCAAACATAAACTCTACATTTATTATAAAAACTCTCGGACTGCATATTGACTTTGGAATTTTAAGGCCAATGCAGCCCATTTATTAACCTTAATAACATTTTAATATAAAACGGTAACTTGCTTATTTATTGCAGGGCAAAGCGTCCAGAGCTACTTAAGCAAACACAATTAAACAAACATTCTCTTTCTGGGCATGCGGCTCAATCCGGCCCCCAGCCGCACCAACAGACTCGGGAACAGCGGCATGCCCCTTATCAACTGTTCTTCTTATCCATTATCTTGTTACGTGAGGAAGTCACCTAAATGAAATCCTCTAAGTCATCCTTCCTTCACCATTCTCCGGACACCTTGCCTCGCCAGCTGCAATGACAAACCACCTACCTATCCTCCCCTAACGGGCGGGTGGGCGGGAATCTTTCTCCTGTGTCTCCCTCCGGCCTCTGACTCCTCCCTTCCTTCCAGTGCCTTCTCTCTCTCCCAGCTCTGGCCTGCCCCACCTCTTCCTACTACTTCCTGCCTTCCTCCAACAACTTAACCCTTTCCCTGCCGGACTATGTCCAGCACTATCATGTTGGCCTTTCCTTACGCTCCCTTCCTTCGCTTCTTCCAGGCCTTGCTTGATATGTGCATGACCAATTGCCGTCCTACGGACAACCAACCCCTTGATTTATCTCTCTCTCCCTCCCACCCCTTATCAAACATAAACTCTACATTTATTATAAAAACTCTCGGACTGCATATTGACTTTGGAATTTTAAGGCCAATGCAGCCCATTTATTAACCTTAATAACATTTTAATATAAAACGGTAACTTGCTTATTTATTGCAGGGCAAAGCGTCCAGAGCTACTTAAGCAAACACAATTAAACAAACATTCTCTTTCTGGGCATGCGGCTCAATCCGGCCCCCAGCCGCACCAACAGACTCGGGAACAGCGGCATGCCCCTTATCAACTGTTCTTCTTATCCATTATCTTGTTACGTGAGGAAGTCACCTAAATGAAATCCTCTAAGTCATCCTTCCTTCACCATTCTCCGGACACCTTGCCCCGCCACAGCAAACAAGGGGGAAACCTCACCCTTGCGCCGCCCGCACCGCTAGGGCTTTTTGAATTCCCTCCTCTAACGCTAGTGTCCACAAATCAATCCCGATGGGGTTGAGATGAACCCCGTCGGCTGCCAGCAACAACTCCGTGTCCTCCTCTAGCTCTAGATGCCTAACCGCCACACCCCCGTGTTGTACTATGAAACGTGACACATCTCTGTTGAGCTTCCTCCGAGCTCGATTCACCTTCTCCACTGATCGTGCCAGTCTCCACTTGCTCCTACTCACCATCTCCGACCACACGATCACAGTGTCGGGTAAAGTAGAGCGCAGCTCCAAGAGATCACCTTTTATCTCCCTGGTTATTGCTCGCGTTGTCCTTGTGGCCAAATCATTGCCACCCGCGTGTATAACTAGGACATCTGGTGCTCCGTCCTGTGTCACCAGACTCCGTATTTTTTTCAGCACCTTATCCCACATCAAACCTGGGAAACCTATCCATCTCAGCCTCGCCGTTGTTCTTGGAATACCCAGCTGCCGACCGTCCGGTCTTACAGCAGCTCGCTGGACACCCCTTGACACATAGGAGTGCCCCATAATCCAGACCAGCCGAGGGGAGATGCCAATCACTGAAATAAAAGAAAAGAAGATAGGGAGAACCAACCACCAACTAACTATAAAAAACTAGAACATGCTACAATGCTAAATCAAATGCGGCCTAACATAAAGCAGAAAGCGGGATGACTCCCACCTTCCTATTCTCTTTATAAGCTCGTCCGCGAGCCCCCACCTGGCTGCTTCCGTCTCTGCACCTATCCTGAACGAATGAGATGCGTATTCCTTTCCAGCTAACCCCAAGCTTGCTAAAGTTTTTCTAAAGACTGCAATAAACTGATACTTAGATAGGGAATAACCATCCTCGTGACACAGGAAGGAAAGACCAGTTTTGGTCCGGACCCTTAAAAACTCAGCAACCCTGGAGACTGGGCATGCTACGGACCCACTAATCTGAAATAAATGAATTGTCCTGCCTGCCCCTGCACGATCCATCTTTGATCTGCGGAGGAAAACCTCCACAGATTCCGGAAGAAGCTTGACCTCCTCCCGCAGTAGACCTCCAGGGAAATGCCTTCCTTTACTCACCAATTCGCTAATCCTGAATGCCCCGAAAAACGCTAGTGAGAAAGCCGCCCCGAACAGCAATTCCTCATACCACGAATTACACAGCGATCCCAATCTGTTCACCAGCGACTCAAGCAGCTGGAACGTAACTGGACGCCTGGAATCCTTCGGTATCTGTTGCTGCGTCCTGAAACCCCTTAGTGCCATACGCACCCTAAAATCCTTGGTCACGTCCGGTAGACCCTGTAACTTAAAGGCAAATGAAAGTGCTGACAAGTTTTTTGATAATGCCGATGCAGATATTCCCTCCGCTCCTTTCATAGCCATGAACTGCAACAGCAGATAAACTTGATCTTGTTCCGTCTCACCTCTTCCGAACTGGTGCTGTAGTTCACTCCATTGTCTCCACACTGTCGTGTATGCCGACCAGGTGGCCTCTGACAATGAGTTCGATATCCACTCTCCTACGGGCCCAGGGGTACCTCCCACAAGGCCGAGGGACAAGACTCCCCTTGTCGATCCGCTCCTGGCGCGACGTCCCGGAATCTCTGCCATTGGAACCGAGAAAGAGCGTCAGCCACATCATTCTCCACCCCCGGCAAGTGAACGGCGAAAATGAACAGGTTATATCTCAAACAACTGAGAACCAACTGTCTCAAAACCTTCACGACCGGAGGTGATGATGCTGACAAGCTGTTGACCGCTGTCACCACTCCTAGGTTATCGCAATTAAAGCGAATCCTCTTGTTCCGAAGCAACGTACCCCACAATTCTACCGCTACCAAAATGGGGAACAATTCCAGGAGCAGTAGGTTTCTTGTAAAACCTAACTGCTCCCAACTCACTGGCCAGGCTTCCGCACACCACTTACCTGCAAAGAAGGCCCCGAACCCACACGATCCTGCAGCATCCGTGAACAACTCCAAATCATGATTGCCTGTACTCTCATCCATCCAAAGGGACCGCCCATTGAATTCTTCCAAAAAGGACAGCCACATGAGCAGATCTTGCTTATGTGCCGTTACCAGGCGAACCCTGTGGTGAGGAAGCTGTACGCCCGCAGTAGCCCTTGCCAATCGCCTGCAGAAAATCCGCCCCATGGGCATGATCCTGCAAGCGAAATTTAACTTCCCTAACAGGGACTGTAACTCATGCAGGGTCACCTTCTTACAGCTAAGGACTCTTTTTATGGTACCCTGCAAATCAGTCACTTTTTCCTCGGGCAACCTGCATTCCATAGCAATGGAGTCTATCGTAATCCCCAGAAATTTTATGCTGGTCTGAGCGAGGGCCCTCCGTTTTCTCTTCTGCTAATGGAACGCCCAATCTGTCACATACCCACCTCATTGTGTTCAGTAGATGTGCGCAATCACTTGACGAGGCCGGGCCCACGAATAAAAAATCATCCAGGTAGTGAATAGCCGTCCTGAGCCCCGACTCGTCCTTCACCACCCATTCTACAAAGGAGCTAAACCGCTCAAAATAAGAACATGAAATCGAACAACCCATTGGTAAACAACGATCGACATAATAACCCCCTTCCCAAAAACAACTGAGCAACCTGAAACTTGTGGGGTGAACCGGTAATAAACGGAAGGCCGCCTCCACATCCGTCTTAGCTAACAAGGCGCCCTGTCCTGCACGTTTTACCAGTCTAACCGCCGCATCAAAAGACGTGTAAATTACTGAGGAGGATTCCGGGTCAATCCCATCATTAACTGAAGCTCCTTTTGGATAAGACAGATGGTGTATTAACCTAAACGAATTTGGCTCCTTCTTAGGAACTAGCCCTAAAGGTGACACAATCAAATCTTCTACAGGGGGTTGCTGAAAGGGGCCAGACATTCTACCTAAACTCACCTCCTTCTCCAACTTCCTCGATACCACTTCCGGATGTGCGGTAACTGATTTTAGATTACGAAATGGGGGTTGCGAAGTCGGAACCCCAAAGCTAGGGATTATGAAACCCTCCGCAAACCCTCTTCTCAAAAATTCAGCTACCTCCGTATCGGGAAATCTATTTAGGTACGGTTCCATCCTTGCTACCTTCACCGGACTCTTCCCTTTTTCCAGAGGAATCCGCGTACTGACCCTTTCCTTTTCTGAAGCATTTCGTAACCATGTGACTTCCACCGCAGGCTGAGCATTCGTGCTTAAACCGACATGCGCTCCCAAATTTGCATGCCCCTTCATTGAACTTCCAGCAGACCCCGGGCTTTCTATTGGCCAGCTGACCCGCTGATCCAGGGCTGCTGGCCGTCCCCTGAAAGGGCTGATTTGCCTTTGTGCCTGGAATCATCAGACTCATCCACAAATCGATGTTCTTATGATTCCATTTAATACCTGGATGAAAAGCCTTTTCCTGTCTGAATTGTTCGTCATACCTCAGCCAGGCGTTTCCACCATACATCCTGTGGGCTTCCCCAATCATATCGAAATAGCAAAAAAGTGCCGAACAGCACTCTGGTTGCTTCTCCCCCAGCACACTCGCATATATCGCAAATGCCTGGTACCAATTTTGGAACGTCCTTGGTATCAAGCGATACCTCCTACGCTCTTCGTCCTCTTTTTTGGTCTCATCAATTCTACCCCTATCTAAATTGAACTTACCCAAAGGGAGCAATGAAAAAATCTCAATGTACTCCCCTTTCCAAATTTTTTCACGCACCTCCTGTTTCAAATGCTTTCCCATCGGCCCCCTCATACATAAATAAACATCACCTTGTGCCTTATCTGATAAGCGGATCATCTCTGTATCCTTGTCTCCCGTCGTCTCAAGTGTCTGAGTCGACCCGGTAGCTGTCTGCACACTAGCCTGCGTCACCTGAGGCGGCGTTGCAACTACCGCCCTTTGCTCCGCAGGTCCTGACCACGCTGCTACAGGTGTGGACCTCGTAGCCGTCTGACCTTGTAAGGTATCTCGAATACTCAGCAATAACGACATCATCATTGACAACGCCGCACCTGACACATCGCCTAAATTTGCCATATTGCCCCCTTGTGCCGGGCTAGACCCCTCACATCCACTACCCGCATTGCTATTCACACCAGCATGTAAGGAATTATTGGATCTGTACATTGGCTCACCTCGCTGTGCCGGATGGTCATCATGGTCCTCCGGGACCCTCGGACTCTCCATCCTCGGTCCATCGTCCTCCTCGGACCCCTCAGATGCGGCATCGCCCGGGCGGGCCGATCCGCTGACATTCCTGTGCTGATTGGCACCTCGTCCCCTCTCTGTGCCGCCGTTGTCCCCTCTCCTATGCACTTCCGACTCGTGCCCCCTGGAGGTCTCGCCCCTTCCCGTCCTGCGGGGTGGGGTCGGTGAATGGTGCCTGCTTCTGGTGGCCACCCTGCCCCCTTGGTCATGTGGCTGGCCGCTGGACCCCTTCCGATGTGACCGCAGGGCTGACTCCGGCGTGGCGGTCTTCCCCGCCTGCTTCCCCTTGCCCGCACCTCTGCTCGCCGCCTGCTGAGCCTTCTTCTGGTCCGCGGCTGACTGTACTGCGGCCTGCTGTGCCCTGGTGCTGCCGCCTCCCTTCTTCCGCGTCCCACCTTTTTGCGGACCCCCAGCGGGGGGTGCTGGCGTGTGCTGTGCCTCTTGTGCTCCCTGCGGCTGCTCCTCGGTAGGCCCAGCGTCTCCTTGGCCCGTCATCCCATCCTCTCCGGTACTGGGGCCCGGTCGTTTCTCCTCCCCATGCGACTCCGGCTGCTCTGCCGCGCTCCCGCCTGCCGCTTTGCCTCTCTTCTTGGGGGGAGCCGGTGGTCCCTGAGTCGGACTTCCGCTCTGCCTAGTCCCCCGGGGCTCAGCCGCTCCGGCGGCCGCGATATCCGCGCACTAGTGCGCCCTCCAGGTTCTCCATCCGCCCCACCCGCCATCCTGGACATCTGTTCTGCGACCCATGAGGGGCCGCGTGCAGCAGCCTCCGTCCGGACCATCCGCAGCAAGCTCTCTACGTCCTCCATTGCGGGTAAGGCAGGAGCAGCCACCTTGAATCTTTCTCCTGTGTCTCCCTCCGGCCTCTGACTCCTCCCTTCCTTCCAGTGCCTTCTCTCTCTCCCAGCTCTGGCCTGCCCCACCTCTTCCTACTACTTCCTGCCTTCCTCCAACAACTTAACCCTTTCCCTGCCGGACTATGTCCAGCACTATCATGTTGGCCTTTCCTTACGCTCCCTTCCTTCGCTTCTTCCAGGCCTTGCTTAACTGTTTCCCGATAGGAGGCCAGACATCGGCAATAACAGCTTGTCGGAGGTTCTTTACCCGGTCAATGCAAAGTCGTGTTTGGTGATTGTTAGTTCAGTTCCCTCAGCATACTCCCTAATATGACATCATTGTCTGTGATCAGAGAGCTGTGACATCACTCTGGACATTAAGGAGTTAAGAGGAATCACCAATCTTACCTTGTTCACAATGAGCCATAAACTTCTTTCAGAGGATCTTGTAGAATGTTGTGCTTTGATAATAATTACAGTTTCCAGTTACTGAGAGCACAAAACAGTAACCACGGGACTATCCCGCCGTAATTGTATGCCTCATAGCTCTGGGAGACTCCACGTCTCTGAAACACGGCCCTCGCCAAACGTTTTGTTGCTATGTCTGAAATTAGACTGTGAAACATGAGATCATACAACACATCCAGAGGAACAATCCAAACCACCCTGCTGTGTCCTCGACTTCCTCAACAATCCTAAGAAACACAAGTTGGGCAAGCACCATCAACCACACTCCCAAAAGTCCGGGTAATAATGAATGAGTGCGCAGAAAGGAACTAAATAGAAATCATGAAAAAATACACAGAACAGGAGTTCCCTCAAAGGACCGCACCACTCCAAGAATAACCATATATAATCATCTTTATTCACAAAAGAATTTTTAAAAACACTTAAAGGGAAGATCCGCGCACGATATAAAAAACAAACTGCACTTACCTTATGCTTCTTTCAGCTCCTGGCAGTCGATCGGTGCCCTCGCCACAGCTCCTCTCCCTCCCGGCATCCAGCGGTGAAGAAGCCGCGTCGGCTTCATTTGCACTCCACGTCGCAGGTCACGTGGTGTAAGTGATGTCACCTGGTCTCTACTGCGCAGGCGCAGTAGTTCTGCGCCTGCGCAGTAGAGACCCGATGACGTCTCTACACCACGTGACTCCCCGCCGGGGAGCGCACAGAAGCCGACCTGGAAGCCGACCTGGCGAGGTCGGCATCTTCACTGCTGGACGCCGGGAGGGAGAGGAGCTGCGCCGAGGGCACCGATCGACTGCCAGGAGCTGGAAAAAGCCCCAGGTAAGTGCAGTTTGTTTTTTATATCCTGCGGGAACCTTTCCTTTAAAAACAACCACAAGGATGGCCATGCAGGGAAACATACAATTGAATGAACATATCAAATGGTACAATACATAACAGCCAAATGGCTGGGTTTCCACACCACATGCTAAAACATGAAGAACAATAATGGATGGCTATATGAACTAATAAAAAACATAGCTAGCCACATCAAAAAATAGTGGTAAGAACCAGTAGCATCAGCAATGAATAAAAGTGCATAACCTGACTAGTGTGCAAACAGGCAAACAGACCATAAAAAATACCATATGTAAAGATCGCAATGGGGAAAAAAGAATGCGCAAAAGAGCAAAGAGAGAGTGCAAAGAAGTGCAAAGGACAGTGTGAAAACACTGAAACAAAGGTGCTGGTGCTTACCGATAAACGGACATCAGTCAAGGATGTGGGGCCTGGCGTCCTACTATTACCGTCGCAATTCGCCGCTCTAAAAGGGTATGGCGGCTTCCTCTGGGCATAAGGATTAGTAAGTGCCGTCGGCTATTTAAAGAGAACCAGAGATGAAGTACCCTCTTGTATTTTACCTTTATAAATCAGTGGGAACATGACAGTAAACACCTAATCTGCTCTTTGTTTCATTGTTCTCTGTTTAATCTGACTGTTATCACCTCTGATAAGAATCCCCGACTGAGCACTCAGTCTGGCTTTGCTACAGAATGATTATAGCTGAGTCTGTCTTCTCTGGTGTCTTTTCAAGCCCAAGCCTGCCCCCTTGTGGCTCTGCTATAATTATTCCCGGCAAAGCCAGACTGAATGCTCAGTCCGGGATTCTTATCACAGCTGATAACAGACACTTTTAGCAGTGAGGATGAAACAGAGAGCATGGTAAGTGTCTTCTCTAATGTTCTTACTGATATATATGGTAAAACACACAAGGGTGCTTCATCTCTGGTTCTCTTTAAGAGCAAGGACCTAGGAGGGCGGGTAAGGGGGCGTAACCTAAAGTAACGATGTGCGCTGCCGCGCACAAACAGGGGACTTCCGCAGCGCTGCGTCACTTCCCCCTCCTAGGAACTAGAGGATGGTGGGAATTGTAGTTGCCGGAACAGGAATAAAAGAAAATTGAAAAAAGATAAATAAAGAACGACAATAAGCCAGAAATAGAGTATATAAGATTATAAAGAAGCTTAACAAGGAATATATATATAATAATGATGATATATAATCATCGAGAAACAGTGCCCAATAATACTATTAGGTACAACATTTAGCCATAGAGCCAAATTAATCCATACCATGCACTGATGAGGATCAAACAATCTGAAACAGTCTGTATGCATGTTGGATTATTATGGCTCTGTACAATTTAACAAGCTGACACATCATTGCATTCCAGCGGTTCTGGAGGTGTGTTTAGCTTCTAAGGGTACAATGGTTAATTTGCATATATTCAGCAGTGGTGCCTGGGAGACATCTCGAGCTCACTCCAACCTGAATTATCGCAAATTCTTTCTGTTTTAGGAAAGCAAACTTTTGTTTTTCTTAACATCTTAGTAAGGGGGCTTTTAGGACCATTGTAGTCCCTTACACACTCCAATGAGTTCTGGGTCACCATGAGCTTGCTGGTTAGTCTGTACAACATTTATACATACACACATAGAAGAGTGGACAATGTTGCCATCATGTGGTTAAAAAATATACATCATCACACATCAGTAATTTGACAAATAACAATAAATAGAGGCCAAATTATACACAAGTATATTAGACCAAATAACCAGATATTGCAATAATCCTAATTAGGAAGTCGCCAAAATCCCCACAGATTTTCCAAAGATTCCCATGGATAGGACAATGATCATCATTCATGTTCCAAACAGCAACGCAGCTGCAGATCACAGTGATATACGGACAATAGCCAGCTGTAATTCCAACAGCAACGCAGCTGCAGATCACAGTGATATAAGGACAATAGCCAGCTGTAATTCCAACAGCAACGCAGCTGCAGATCACAGTGATATAAGGACAATAGCCAGCTGTAATTCCAACAGCAACACAGCTGCAGATCACAGTGAAATAAGGACAATAGCCAGCTGTAATTCCAACAGCAACGCAGCTGCAGATCACAGTGATATAAGGACAATAGCCAGCTGTAATTCAAACAGCAACGCAGCTGCAGATCACAGTGATATAAGGACAATAGCCAGCTGTAATTCAAACAGCAACGCAGCTGCAGATCACAGTGATATACGGACAATAGCCAGCTGTAATTCAAACAGCAACACAGCTGCAGATCACAGTGATATACGGACAATAGCCAGCTGTAATTCCAACAGCAACGCAGCTGCAGATCACAGTGATATAAGGACAATAGCCAGCTGTAATTCAAACAGCATCGCAGCTGCAGATCACAGTGATATAAGGACAATAGCCAGCTGTAATTCCAACAGCAACACAGCTGCAGATCACAGTGATATAAGGACAATAGCCAGCTGTAATTCCAACAGCAACGCAGCTGCAGATCACAGTGATATAAGGACAATAGCCAGCTGTAATTCCAACAGCAACGCAGCTGCAGATCACAGTGATATAAGGACAATAGCCAGCTGTAATTCCAACAGCAACGCAGCTGCAGATCACAGTGATATACGGACAATAGCCAGCTGTAATTCCAACAGCAACGCAGCTGCAGATCACAGTGATATAAGGTAGAGTGACCAGACGTCCCGGATTGCCCGGGACACGTCCCGGATTCGGGGTCCGCTGTCCCAGGCTTAATGAGGTCCCGGGAAACGTCCCGCTTTCAGCAGCGGGACGTCCCGGCCTCGGGACTCTGGCCACTCTCTCCTCAATGAACTGGCAGCGGCGTCTATAGACGCTGTGCCAGTTCATTGCCCGCAGCCCCGCTCCAGCCTCCTCTTCCGGTGTCTGTTTCCGACACCAGCAGGCGAGCAGGGCTACGGCAAGATGGCTGCCGGAGCCCTGTACTGGAGACCTATTTGTGTCACTAGTACAGGGCTTCGGGCGCCATCTTGCCGTAGCCCTGTCAGCGCGGGAGAGAAGAGCAGGAGGAGGAAGACGGTCCCGGGACGGAGCAGCGCGCCAGAGGCCGGACACTTCTGCCAGGTGAGTAAATGCTTTCTTTTCCAGGTGAAATGTTTGCCCGCATTGTTTCTTTTCCAGGTGAAATGTTTGCCCGCATTGTTTCTTTTCCAGGTGAAATGTTTGCCCGCATTGTTTCTTTTCCAGGTGAAATGTTTGCCCGCATTGTTTCTTTTCTGGTGAAATGTTTGCCCGCATTGTTTCTTTTCCAGGTGAAATGTTTGCCCGCATTGTTTCTTTTCCAGGTGAAATGTTTGCCCGCATTGTTTCTTTTCTGGTGAAATGTTTGCCCGCATTGTTTCTTTTCCAGGTGAAATGTTTGCCCGCATTGTTTCTTTTCTGGTGAAATGTTTGCCCGCATTGTTTCTTTTCCAGGTGAAATGTTTGCCCGCATTGTTTCTTTTCTGGTGAAATGTTTGCCCGCATTGTTTCTTTTCCAGGTGAAATGTTTGCCCGCATTGTTTCTTTTCTGGTGAAATGTTTGCCCGCATTGTTTCTTTTCTGGTGAAATATTTGCCCGCATTGTTTCTTTTCTAGTGAAATGTTATTGTTTGCCCGCATTGTTTCTTTTCTGGCGAAATGTTTGCCTGCAGTGCGTTTCTTTTCTGGCGAAATGTTTGCCCGCATTGCGTTTCTTTTCTGGCGAAATGTTTGCCCGCAGTGCGTTTCTTTTCTGGTGAAATGTTTGGCCGCAGTGCGTTTCTTTTCTGGTGAAATGTTTGCCCGCAGTGCGTTTATTTTGTACTGACATGTTGCCCGCATTGCGTTTATTTTGTACTGACATGTTTGCCCGCATTGCATTTATTTTATACTGACATGTTGCCTATTGCGTTTATTTTCTGGTGTCCGGGGTAACTGTTACTGCATTTATTATTTAATGGTCATAGATGGCTATGTTTGCTGCTTTGTGGTTACGGTATACTATTAGCATCACACAGTTTCTGCACACCCATGATACAAAGTCTCGTTTGTCCACATCATGGCGTAAACACTGCTTTCTTATGCCTCGCTGTTACATCATTACGTTAGCTCCGCCCATACAATGTCATGGCCACGCCCATTTTTTCGGCGCGGCGCAACCCCCCACCCCCAGTCTTCGCCGCTGCGTGCTCCTCACTCCATCCCACTTTTCGCCGCCCCCCCCCCCCACACCCCCCCCCCCCGTCCCAGGTTGGACCCACAAAAATATGGTCACTCTATATAAGGACAATAGCCAGCTGTAATTCCAACAGCAATGCAGCTGCAGATCACAGTGATATAAGGACAATAGCCAGCTGTGATTCCAACAGCAACGCAGCTGCAGATCACAGTGATATAAGGACAATAGCCAGCTGTAATTCCAACAGCAATACAGCTGCAGATCACAGTGATATAAGGACAATAGCCAGCTGTAATTCCAACAGCAATGCAGCTGCAGATCACAGTGATATAACGACAATAGCCAGCTGTAATTCCAACAGCAACGCAGCTGCAGATCACAGTGATATAAGGACAATAGTCAGCTGTAATTCCAACAGCAACGCAGCTGCAGATCACAGTGATATAAGGACAATAGTCAGCTGTAATTCCAACAGCAACACAGCTGCAGATCACAGTGATATAAGGACAATAGCCAGCTGTAATTCCAACAGCAACGCAGCTGCAGATCACAGTGATATAAGGACAATAGACAGCTGTAATTCCAACAGCAACACAGCTGCAGATCACAGTGATATAAGGACAATAGCCAGCTGTAATTCCAAACAGCAACGCAGCTGCAGATCACAGTGATATAAGGACAAAAGCCAGCTGTAATTCCAACAGCAACGCAGCTGCAGCTCACAGTGATATAAGGACAATAGCCAGCTGTAATTCCAACAGCAACGCAGCTGCAGATCACAGTGATATAAGGACAATAGCCAGCTGTAATTCCAACAGCAACACAGCTGCAGATCACAGTGATATAAGGACAATAGCCAGCTGTAATTCCAACAGCAACGCAGCTGCAGATCACAGTGATATAAGGACAATAGCCAGCTGTAATTCCAACAGCAATACAGCTGCAGATCACAGTGATATAAGGACAATAGCCAGCTGTAATTCCAACAGCAACGCAGCTGCAGATCACAGTGATATAAGGACAATAGTCAGCTGTAATTCCAACAGTAACACAGCTGCAGATCACAGTGATATAAGGACAATAGACAGCTGTAATTCCAACAGCAACACAGCTGCAGATCACAGTGATATAAGGACAATAGCCAGCTGTAATTCCAAACAGCAACGCAGCTGCAGATCACTGTGATATAAGGACAAAAGCCAGCTGTAATTCCAACAGCAACGCAGCTGCAGCTCACAGTGATATAAGGACAATAGCCAGCTGTAATTCCAACAGCAACGCAGCTGCAGATCACAGTGATATAAGGACAATAGCCAGCTGTAATTCCAACAGCAACACAGCTGCAGATCACAGTGATATAAGGACAATAGCCAGCTGTAATTCCAACAGCAACGCAGCTGCAGATCACAGTGATATAAGGACAATAGCCAGCTGTAATTCCAACAGCAATACAGCTGCAGATCACAGTGATATAAGGACAATAGCCAGCTGTAATTCCAACAGCAACGCAGCTGCAGATCACAGTGATATAAGGACAATAGTCAGCTGTAATTCCAACAGTAACGCAGCTGCAGATCACAGTGATATAAGGACAATAGCCAGCTGTAATTCCAACAGCAACGCAGCTGCAGATCACAGTGATATAAGGACAATAGTCAGCTGTAATTCCAACAGCAATACAGCTGCAGATCACAGTGATATAAGGACAATAGCCAGCTGTAATTCCAACAGCAACGCAGCTGCAGATCACAGTGATATACGGACAATAGCCAGCTGTAATTCCAACAGCAACGCAGCTGCAGCTCACAGTGATATACGGACAATAGCCATCTGTAATTCCAACAGCAACGCAGCTGCAGATCACAGTGATATAAGGACAATAGCCAGCTGTAATTCCAACAGCAACGCAGCTGCAGATCACAGTGATATAAGGACAATAGCCAGCTGTAATTCCAACAGCAACACAGCTGCAGATCACAGTGATATACGGACAATAGCCAGCTGTAATTCCAAACAGCAACACAACTGCAGATCACAGTGATATAAGGACAATAGCCAGCTGTAATTCCAACAGCAACGCAGCTGCAGATCACAGTGATATAAGGACAATAGCCAGCTGTAATTCCAACAGCAACACAGCTGCAGATCACAGTGATATAAGGACAATAGCCAGCTGTAATTCCAACAGCAACGCAGCTGCAGATTACAGTGATATAAGGACAATAGCCAGCTGTAATTCAAACAGCAACGCAGCTGCAGATCACAGTGATATAAGGACAATAGCCAGCTGTAATTCCAACAGCAACGCAGCTGCAGATCACAGTGATATACGGACAATAGCCAGCTGTAATTCCAACAGCAATGCAGCTGCAGATCACAGTGATATAAGGACAATAGCCAGCTGTAATTCCAACAGCAACGCAGCTGCAGATCACAGTGATATAAGGACAATAGCCAGCTGTAATTCCAACAGCAACACAGCTGCAGATCACAGTGATATAAGGACAATAGCGAGCTGTAATTCCAACAGCAACGCAGCGGCAGATCACAGTGATATAAGGACAATAGCCAGCTGTAATTCCAACAGCAACGCAGCTGCAGATCACAGTGATATAAGGACAATAGCCAGCTGTAATTCCAACAGCAACGCAGCTGCAGATCACAGTGATATACGGACAATAGCCAGCTGTAATTCCAAACAGCAACGCAGCTGCAGATCACAGTGATATAAGGACAATAGCCAGCTGTAATTCCAACAGCAATGCAGCTGCAGATCACAGTGATATAAGGGCAATAGCCAGCTGTAATTCCAACAGCAACGCAGCTGCAGATCACAGTGATATACGGACAATAGCCAGCTGTAATTCCAACAGCAACGCAGCTGCAGATCACAGTGATATAAGGACAATAGCCAGCTGTAATTCCAACAGCAACGCAGCTGCAGATCACAGTGGTATAAGGACAATAGCCAGCTGTAATTCCAAACAGCAACGCAGCTGCAGATCACAGTGATATAAGGACAATAGCCAGCTGTAATTCAAACAGCAACACAGCTGCAGATCACAGTGATATACGGACAATAGCCAGCTGTAATTCCAACAGCAACGCAGCTGCAGATCACAGTGATATAAGGACAATAGCCAGCTGTAATTCAAACAGCATCGCAGCTGCAGATCACAGTGATATACGGACAATAGCCAGCTGTAATTCCAACAGCAACGCAGCGGCAGATCACAGTGATATAAGGACAATAGCCAGCTGTAATTCCAACAGCAACACAGCTGCAGATCACAGTGATATAAGGACAATAGCCAGCTGTAATTCCAACAGCAACACATCTGCAGATCACAGTGATATAAGGACAATAGCCAGCTGTAATTCCAACAGCAACGCAGCTGCAGATCACAGTGATATAAGGACAATAGCCAGCTGTAATTCCAACAGCAACGCAGCTGCAGATCACTGTGATATACGGACAATAGCCAGCTGTAATTCCAACAGCAACGCAGCTGCAGATCACAGTGATATAAGGACAATAGCCAGCTGTAATTCCAACAGCAACGCAGCTGCAGATCACAGTGATATACGGACAATAGCCAGCTGTAACTCCAACAGCAACGCAGCTGCAGCTCACAGTGATATACGGACAATAGCCAGCTGTAATTCAAACAGCAACGCAGCTGCAGATCACAGTGATATACGGACAATAGCCAGCTGTAATTCCAACAGCAACGCAGCTGCAGATCACAGTGATATAAGGACAATAGCCAGCTGTAATTCCAACAGCAACGCAGCTGCAGATCACAGTGATATAAGGACAATAGCCAGCTGTAATTCCAACAGCAACACAGCTGCAGATCACAGTGATATACGGACAATAGCCAGCTGTAATTCCAAACAGCAACACAACTGCAGATCACAGTGATATAAGGACAATAGCCAGCTGTAATTCCAACAGCAACGCAGCTGCAGATCACAGTGATATAAGGACAATAGCCAGCTGTAATTCCAACAGCAACACAGCTGCAGATCACAGTGATATAAGGACAATAGCCAGCTGTAATTCCAACAGCAACGCAGCTGCAGATCACAGTGATATAAGGACAATAGCCAGCTGTAATTCAAACAGCAACGCAGCTGCAGATCACAGTGATATAAGGACAATAGCCAGCTGTAATTCAAACAGCAACGCAGCTGCAGATCACAGTGATATACGGACAATAGCCAGCTGTAATTCCAACAGCAATGCAGCTGCAGATCACAGTGATATAAGGACAATAGCCAGCTGTAATTCCAACAGCAACGCAGCTGCAGATCACAGTGATATAAGGACAATAGCCAGCTGTAATTCCAACAGCAACGCAGCTGCAGATCACAGTGATATAAGGACAATAGCCAGCTGTAATTCCAACAGCAATGCAGCTGCAGATCACAGTGATATAAGGACAATAGCCAGCTGTAATTCCAACAGCAACGCAGCTGCAGATCACAGTGATATACGGACAATAGCCAGCTGTAATTCCAACAGCAACGCAGCTGCAGATCACAGTGATATACGGACAATAGCCAGCTGTAATTCCAACAGCAACGCAGCTGCAGATCACAGTGATATACGGACAATAGTCAGCTGTAATTCCAACAGCAACGCAGCTGCAGATCACAGTGATATACGGACAATAGCCAGCTGTAATTCCAAACAGCAACGCAGCTGCAGATCACGGTGATATACGGACAATAGCCAGCTTTAATTCCAAACAGCAACGCAGCTGCAGATCACAGTGATATACGGACAATAGCCAGCTGTAATTCCAAACAGCAACGCAGCTGCAGATCACGGTGATATAAGGACAATAGCCAGCTGTAGTTCCAACAGCAACGCAGCTGCAGATCACGGTGATATAAGGACAATAGCCAGCTGTAATTGCAACAGCAACACAGCTGCAGATCACAGTGATATAAGGACAATAGCCAGCTGTAATTCCAAACAGCAACGCAGCTGCAGATCACAGTGATATAAGGACAATAGCCAGCTGTAATTCAAACAGCAACACAGCTGCAGATCACAGTGATATACGGACAATAGCCAGCTGTAATTCCAACAGCAACGCAGCTGCAGATCACAGTGATATAAGGACAATAGCCAGCTGTAATTCAAACAGCATCGCAGCTGCAGATCACAGTGATATAAGGACAATAGCCAGCTGTAATTCCAACAGCAACACAGCTGCAGATCACAGTGATATAAGGACAATAGCCAGCTGTAATTCCAACAGCAACGCAGCTGCAGATCACAGTGATATAAGGACAATAGCCAGCTGTAATTCCAACAGCAACGCAGCTGCAGATCACAGTGATATAAGGACAATAGCCAGCTGTAATTCCAACAGCAACGCAGCTGCAGATCACAGTGATATACGGACAATAGCCAGCTGTAATTCCAACAGCAACGCAGCTGCAGATCACAGTGATATAAGGTAGAGTGACCAGACGTCCCGGATTGCCCGGGACACGTCCCGGATTCGGGGTCCGCTGTCCCAGGCTTAATGAGGTCCCGGGAAACGTCCCGCTTTCAGCAGCGGGACGTCCCGGCCTCGGGACTCTGGCCACTCTCTCCTCAATGAACTGGCAGCGGCGTCTATAGACGCCGTGCCAGTTCATTGCCCGCAGCCCCGCTCCAGCCTCCTCTTCCGGTGTCTGTTTCCGACACCAGCAGGCGAGCAGGGCTACGGCAAGATGGCTGCCGGAGCCCTGTACTGGTGACCTATTTGTGTCACTAGTACAGGGCTTCGGGCGCCATCTTGCCGTAGCCCTGTCAGCGCGGGAGAGAAGAGCAGGAGGAGGAAGACGGTCCCGGGACGGAGCAGCGCGCCAGAGGCCGGACACTTCTGCCAGGTGAGTAAATGCTTTCTTTTCCAGGTGAAATGTTTGCCCGCATTGTTTCTTTTCCAGGTGAAATGTTTGCCCGCATTGTTTCTTTTCCAGGTGAAATGTTTGCCCGCATTGTTTCTTTTCCAGGTGAAATGTTTGCCCGCATTGTTTCTTTTCTGGTGAAATGTTTGCCCGCATTGTTTCTTTTCCAGGTGAAATGTTTGCCCGCATTGTTTCTTTTCCAGGTGAAATGTTTGCCCGCATTGTTTCTTTTCTGGTGAAATGTTTGCCCGCATTGTTTCTTTTCCAGGTGAAATGTTTGCCCGCATTGTTTCTTTTCTGGTGAAATGTTTGCCCGCATTGTTTCTTTTCCAGGTGAAATGTTTGCCCGCATTGTTTCTTTTCTGGTGAAATGTTTGCCCGCATTGTTTCTTTTCCAGGTGAAATGTTTGCCCGCATTGTTTCTTTTCTGGTGAAATGTTTGCCCGCATTGTTTCTTTTCTGGTGAAATGTTTGCCCGCATTGTTTCTTTTCTAGTGAAATGTTATTGTTTGCCCGCATTGTTTCTTTTCTGGCGAAATGTTTGCCTGCAGTGCGTTTCTTTTCTGGCGAAATGTTTGCCCGCATTGCGTTTCTTTTCTGGCGAAATGTTTGCCCGCAGTGCGTTTCTTTTCTGGTGAAATGTTTGCCCGCAGTGCGTTTATTTTGTACTGACATGTTGCCCGCATTGCGTTTATTTTGTACTGACATGTTTGCCCGCATTGCATTTATTTTATACTGACATGTTGCCTATTGCGTTTATTTTCTGGTGTCCGGGGTAACTGTTACTGCATTTATTATTTAATGGTCATAGATGGCTATGTTTGCTGCTTTGTGGTTACGGTATACTATTAGCATCACACAGTTTCTGCACACCCATGATACAAAGTCTCGTTTGTCCACATCATGGCGTAAACACTGCTTTCTTATGCCTCGCTGTTACATCATTACGTTAGCTCCGCCCATACAATGTCATGGCCACGCCCATTTTTCCGGCGCGGCGCAACCCCCCCCCCCAGTCTTCGCCGCTGCGTGCTCCTCACTCCATCCCACTTTTCGCCGCGGCGCGCTACGCGCGCCGCCCCCCCCCCCACGCCCCCCCCCCCCTCGTCCCAGGTTGGACCCACAAAAATATGGTCACTCTACATAAAGGACAATAGCCAGCTGTAATTCCAACAGCAATGCAGCTGCAGATCACACTGATATAAGGACAATAGCCAGCTGTAATTCCAACAGCAACGCAGCTGCAGATCACAGTGATATAAGGACAATAGCCAGCTGTAATTCCAACAGCAACGCAGCTGCAGATCACAGTGATATAAGGACAATAGCCAGCTGTAATTCCAACAGCAACGCAGCTGCAGATCACAGTGATATACGGACGTCGGACAATAGCCAGCTGTAATTCCAACAGCAACGCAGCTGCAGATCACAGTGATATAAGGACAATAGCCAGCTGTAATTCAAACAGCAACGCAGCTACAGATCACAGTGATATACGGACAATAGCCAGCTGTAATTCCAACAGCAATGCAGCTGCAGATCACAGTGATATAAGGACAATAGCCAGCTGTAATTCCAACAGCAACGCAGCTGCAGATCACAGTGATATAAGGACAATAGCCAGCTGTAATTCCAACAGCAACACAGCTGCAGATCACAGTGATATAAGGACAATAGCCAGCTGTAATTCCAACAGCAACGCAGCTGCAGATCACAGTGATATAAGGACAATAGCCAGCTGTAATTCCAACAGCAACGCAGCTGCAGATCACAGTGATATAAGGACAATAGCCAGCTGTAATTCCAACAGCAACGCAGCTGCAGATCACAGTGATATACGGACGTCGGACAATAGCCAGCTGTAATTCCAACAGCAACGCAGCTGCAGATCACAGTGATATAAGGACAATAGCCAGCTGTAATTCAAACAGCAACGCAGCTACAGATCACAGTGATATACGGACAATAGCCAGCTGTAATTCCAACAGCAATGCAGCTGCAGATCACAGTGATATAAGGACAATAGCCAGCTGTAATTCCAACAGCAACGCAGCTGCAGATCACAGTGATATAAGGACAATAGCCAGCTGTAATTCCAACAGCAACACAGCTGCAGATCACAGTGATATAAGGACAATAGCCAGCTGTAATTCCAACAGCAACGCAGCTGCAGATCACAGTGATATAAGGACAATAGCCAGCTGTAATTCCAACAGCAACGCAGCTGCAGATCACAGTGATATAAGGACAATAGCCAGCTGTAATTCCAAACAGCAACGCAGCTGCAGATCACAGTGATATAAGGACAATAGCCAGCTGTAATTCCAACAGCAACGCAGCTGCAGATCACAGTGATATAAGGACAATAGCCAGCTGTAATTCAAACAGCAACGCAGCTGCAGATCACAGTGATATAAGGACAATAGCCAGCTGTAATTCAAACAGCAACGCAGCTGCAGATCACAGTGATATAAGGACAATAGCCAGCTGTAATTCCAACAGCAACACAGCTGCAGATCACAGTGATATAAGGACAATAGCCAGCTGTAATTCCAACAGCAACGCAGCTGCAGATCACAGTGATATAAGGACAATAGCCAGCTGTAATTCCAACAGCAACGCAGCTGCAGATCACAGTGATATAAGGACAATAGCCAGCTGTAATTCCAACAGCAACGCAGCTGCAGATCACAGTGATATAAGGACAATAGCCAGCTGTAATTCCAACAGCAACGCAGCTGCAGATCACAGTGATATAAGGACAATAGCCAGCTGTAATTCCAACAGCAACGCAGCTGCAGATCACAGTGATATAAGGACAATAGCCAGCTGTAATTCCAACAGCAACGCAGCTGCAGATCACAGTGATATAAGGACAATAGCCAGCTGTAATTCCAACAGCAACGCAGCTGCAGATCACAGTGATATAAGGACAATAGCCAGCTGTAATTCCAACAGCAACGCAGCTGCAGATCACAGTGATATAAGGACAATAGCCAGCTGTAATTCCAACAGCAATGCAGCTGCAGATCACAGTGATATAAGGACAATAGCCAGCTGTAATTCAAACAGCAACGCAGCTGCAGATCACAGTGATATACGGACAATAGCCAGCTGTAATTCCAACAGCAACGCAGCTGCAGATCACAGTGATATAAGGACAATAGCCAGCTGTAATTCCAACAGCAACGCAGCTGCAGATCACAGTGATATAAGGACAATAGCCAGCTGTAATTCCAACAGCAACGCAGCTGCAGATCACAGTGATATACGGACGTCGGACAATAGCCAGCTGTAATTCCAACAGCAACGCAGCTGCAGATCACAGTGATATACGGACGTCGGACAATAGCCAGCTGTAATTCCAACAGCAACGCAGCTGCAGATCACAGTGATATAAGGACAATAGCCAGCTGTAATTCCAACAGCAACGCAGCTGCAGATCACAGTGATATACGGACAATAGCCAGCTGTAATTCCAACAGCAATGCAGCTGCAGATCACAGTGATATAAGGACAATAGCCAGCTGTAATTCCAACAGCAACGCAGCTGCAGATCACAGTGATATAAGGACAATAGCCAGCTGTACTTCAAACAGCAACGCAGCTGCAGATCACAGTGATATACGGACAATAGCCAGCTGTAATTCCAACAGCAACGCAGCTGCAGATCACAGTGATATAAGGACAATAGCCAGCTGTAATTCCAACAGCAACGCAGCTGCAGATCACAGTGATATAAGGACAATAGCCAGCTGTAATTCCAACAGCAACGCAGCTGCAGATCACAGTGATATAAGGACAATAGCCAGCTGTAATTCCAACAGCAACACAGCTGCAGATCACAGTGATATAAGGACAATAGCCAGCTGTAATTCCAACAGCAACGCAGCTGCAGATCACAGTGATATAAGGACAATAGCCAGCTGTAATTCCAACAGCAACGCAGCTGCAGATCACAGTGATATAAGGACAATAGTCAGCTGTAATTCCAACAGCAACGCAGCTGCAGATCACAGTGATATACGGACAATAGCCAGCTGTAATTCCAACAGCAACGCAGCTGCAGATCACAGTGATATAAGGACAATAGCCAGCTGTAATTCCAACAGCAACGCAGCTGCAGATCACAGTGATATAAGGACAAAAGCCAGCTGTAATTCCAACAGCAACACAGCTGCAGATCACAGTGATATAAGGACAATAGCCAGCTGTAATTCCAACAGCAACGCAGCTGCAGATCACAGTGATATACGGACAATAGTCAGCTGTAATTCAAACAGCAACGCAGCTGCAGATCACAGTGATATACGGACAATAGCCAGCTGTAATTCAAACAGCAACGCAGCTGCAGATCACAGTGATATAAGGACAATAGCCAGCTGTAATTCAAACAGCAACGCAGCTGCAGATCACAGTGATATAAGGACAATAGCCAGCTGTAATTCCAACAGCAACGCAGCTGCAGATCACAGTGATATACGGACAATAGTCAGCTGTAATTCCAACAGCAACGCAGCTGCAGATCACAGTGATATACGGACAATAGCCAGCTGTAATTCCAAACAGCAACGCAGCTGCAGATGACAGTGATATAAGGACAATAGCCAGCTGTAATTCCAAACAGCAACGCAGCTGCAGATCACAGTGATATAAGGACAATAGCCAGCTGTAATTCAAACAGCAACACAGCTGCAGATCACAGTGATATACGGACAATAGCCAGCTGTAATTCCAACAGCAACGCAGCTGCAGATCACAGTGATATAAGGACAATAGCCAGCTGTAATTCCAACAGCATCGCAGCTGCAGATCACAGTGATATAAGGACAATAGCCAGCTGTAATTCCAACAGCAACACAGCTGCAGATCACAGTGATATAAGGACAATAGCCAGCTGTAATTCCAACAGCAACGCAGCTGCAGATCACAGTGATATAAGGACAATAGCCAGCTGTAATTCCAACAGCATCGCAGCTGCAGATCACAGTAATATAAGGACAATAGCCAGCTGTAATTCCAACAGCAACGCAGCTGCAGATCACAGTGATATAAGGACAATAGCCAGCTGTAATTCCAACAGCAACGCAGCTGCAGATCACAGTGATATAAGGACAATAGCCAGCTGTAATTCCAACAGCAACGCAGCTGCAGATCACAGTGATATACGGACAATAGCCAGCTGTAATACCAACAGCAACGCAGCTGCAGATCACAGTGATATAAGGACAATAGCCAGCTGTAATACCAACAGCAATGCAGCTGCAGATCACAGTGATATAAGGACAATAGCCAGCTGTAATTCCAACAGCAACGCAGCTGCAGATCACAGTGATATAAGGACAATAGCCAGCTGTAATTCCAACAGCAACACAGCTGCAGATCACAGTGATATAAGGACAATAGCCAGCTGTAATTCCAACAGCAACACAGCTGCAGATCACAGTGATATAAGGACAATAGCCAGCTGTAATTCCAACAGCAACACAGCTGCAGATCACAGTGATATACGGACAATAGCCAGCTGTAATTCCAACAGCAACGCAGCTGCAGATCACAGTGATATACGGACAATAGCCAGCTGTAATTCCAACAGCAACGCAGCTGCAGATCACAGTGATATAAGGACAATAGCCAGCTGTAATTCCAACAGCAACACAGCTGCAGATCACAGCAGTGCTGGTCGTAATGGAAAAATCTACGCTTACGGATCATTACGCGTAATTTTACGCTATTACGCATTACGCAATTACGGTTACGGCGTAGGAAATTATCTACGGTACATCACTGTAATTACGCGTAAACTTACGCAATTACGCGTAAGGATACCGTAATGAAGGCGCTTACACTACAATGTTACGCGTAGTGCCGTAATACCCATTAATGCGTATTTTTTTACGCATGCGGACGATATGTATGCAATAGCCGTCAATGTGACAGTTATTGCGTACATATCATTCGTATGCGTCAAAACGTACGCTTATACTGAAGGGCGGGAGAAGATACTATTGGTTGCTTAGGATGTTGACTGATTGGCTACTCTTAGAAAATGGGAGATTTTACGTTAGTAATTACGCGTAAAATTACGCGTAAGTGTTCGTAAAATTACGCATGCCTAGCAATTATGGTAGACAGTGTAATTACGATACCACTTACGGTCTTACGCGTAAATAATTACGCATAAGACCGTAAGTTACGCGTAACGCTTACGCGTAGATTTACATTGAATTACGATGCGTAATTACGCTCATGCGTAATTTCGGCCCAGCACTGGATCACAGTGGTATAAGGACAATAGCCAGCTGTAATTCCAACAGCAACGCAGCTGCAGCTCACAGTGATATAAGGACAATAGCCAGCTGTAATTCCAACAGCAACGCAGCTGCAGATCACAGTGATATAAGGACAATAGCCAGCTGTAATTCCAACAGCAATGCAGCTGCAGATCACAGTGATATAAGGACAATAGCCAGCTGTAATTCCAACAGCAACACAGCTGCAGATCACAGTGATATAAGGACAATAGCCAGCTGTAATTCAAACAGCAACGCAGCTGCAGATCACAGTGATATACGGACAATAGCCAGCTGTAATTCCAACAGCAACGCAGCTGCAGATCACAGTGATATAAGGACAATAGCCAGCTGTAATTCCAACAGCAACACAGCTGCAGATCACAGTGATATAAGGACAATAGCCAGCTGTAATTCCAACAGCAACGCAGCTGCAGATCACAGTGATATAAGGACAATAGCCAGCTGTAATTCCAACAGCAATGCAGCTGCAGATCACAGTGATATAAGGACAATAGCCAGCTGTAATTCCAACAGCAACGCAGCTGCAGATCACAGTGATATACGGACAATAGCCAGCTGTAATTCCAACAGCAACGCAGCTGCAGATCACAGTGATATACGGACAATAGCCAGCTGTAATTCCAACAGCAACACAGCTGCAGATCACAGTGATATACGGACAATAGCCAGCTGTAATTCCAACAGCAACGCAGCTGCAGATCACAGTGATATAAGGACAATAGCCAGCTGTAATTCCAACAGCAACACAGCTGCAGATCACAGTGATATACGGACAATAGCCAGCTGTAATTCCAACAGCAACGCAGCTGCAGATCACAGTGATATAAGGACAATAGCCAGCTGTAATTCCAACAGCAACACAGCTGCAGATCACAGTGATATAAGGACAATAGTCAGCTGTAATTCCAACAGCAACGCAGCTGCAGATCACAGTGATATAAGGACAATAGTCAGCTGTAATTCCAACAGCAACGCAGCTGCAGATCACAGTGTTATAAGGACAATAGCCAGCTGTAATTCCAACAGCAACGCAGCTGCAGATCACAGTGATATAAGGACAATAGCCAGCTGTAATTCCAACAGCAACGCAGCTGCAGATCACAGTGATATAAGGACAATAGCCAGCTGTAATTCCAACAGCAACGCAGCTGCAGATCACAGTGATATACGGACAATAGCCAGCTGTAATTCCAACAGCAACGCAGCTGCAGCTCACAGTGATATAAGGACAATAGCCAGCTGTAATTCCAACAGCAACGCAGCTGCAGATCACAGTGATATAAGGACAATAGCCAGCTGTAATTCCAACAGCAACACAGCTGCAGATCACAGTGATATAAGGACAATAGCCAGCTGTAATTCCAACAGCAACACAGCTGCAGATCACAGTGATATAAGGACAATAGCCAGCTGTAATTCCAACAGCAACGCAGCTGCAGATCACAGTGATATAAGGACAATAGCCAGCTGTAATTCAAACAGCAACGCAGCTGCAGATCACAGTGATATACGGACAATAGCCAGCTGTAATTCCAACAGCAACGCAGCGGCAGATCACAGTGATATAAGGACAATAGCCAGCTGTAATTCCAACAGCAACGCAGCTGCAGATCACAGTGATATAAGGACAATAGCCAGCTGTAATTCAAAAATAATCAAATAAGTATCAAAATTACATTCACAAGAAATCAGGGCCTAAGCGAGAGCCCAACAATGAATCCATACAGGATGGACACACAAGCATGCTCTTTCCATAGAACTCAGTGATCAAAAAATACATGTGTGACACAGGAAGAATAGTCACAGGTAAGAGGACTACTAACTTATCCTCAATACAAGGGATGGTCGATTACAGGGCAAGAGAACTAGATCAGCACACCACTCTACAGCATGGATGAAACACACCCACTCACCAAAGCTCCCCACCCACCCAATCATACACTGTTAGTGCAAAAAACCTAAAAAAGAGAAGTCCTCGTTAAGACCTACCAGTGACCTAGAGCCCAGGTCATAGATCCACTTGGTTTCATGTCTCAAAAGAGATGACACTATATTGCCGCCCCTGGAAGATAAAACAATACGTTTATGGCCACACCCAGTCCACCTAGTTACACTACCCCCAGGGGCTTTTAGTGCATGCTCAGCAACGGGGGTAAGGGATTTACCCTCCTCAAAGTCCCTCTCCGCCAAATGTAGGTGTTTTTGTATTCTCGTTTCAAGTTTATTTTGGTCTGGCCCACATAATAGAGGTTGTAGGGGCATCTGAGTAAATAAACCACTGCTTTTGTTTGGCAATGAATGAACTCATTAATACTGTGAACTTTGTTGGTCTTAGGACTAAGGATCTCTTTTGTGGGTATCATGAGTGGGCAAATGCTGCATCGACCACATGGGTAACTCCCTTTAACTCCGTGACCTGTTGTCTGTGATCTCTGAAAATGGCTCCTGCAAAGTTGATCTTTCAAACTAGGTGCTCTATTAGCTGTTAAAGAGGGTCTGGACGAAATATATTTCTTTAACACAGGGTCAGTATGGAGAATCGGCCAATGTCTGGAAAGGACTTCCCTCAAATCACTCCAACATGTATTAAAGAGACTCTGTAACAAAATGTTCATCCTTATTTCTTCTATCCTATAAGTTCCTATATCTGTTCTAATGTGTTCTGTCTAAATGCAGCATTTTCTAGTTGCACAGTGGCTGTATTATCTCTGTTATATGATCTAATATTCTCTCCTCTGTCGGGCTCAGTCAGTCAGGCTGGAATGTGCTGTGCTGCTTGTGATTGGATAGAAGCTATACACACCCTCTCCCAGCCCCCTGCACACTCTGTATGACTCACACACTGAGCTACTCTCAGCCTATCACTTGCTATGTCTTTTGTTTGTAAACATTGCCTAAAAATGGCAATTTCAAAGCCAGGATTGCAGCAGGGAGTGGCAGAAACAGCACAGAGGGGCCCAGGAGAACATAATGAATAGAATGGTATGCTTTTTATTGTAAGAATTTTAGAGTACAGATTCTCTTTAAAAGGCGTGCATATCCTTACCACACTGTCAGTTATTTTCTTCTTGCCATAAAGTAATTCCTCCCTCTTGGAATGAAGTGCTCTCTGGTATCTTGAAGGTGCCTTTGGTGTAGCCTCTCTGAAGGAACCTTTTTTCTAGATCAATAGCCTGCCTCTTGAATTCCATATCATCCGAGCAGTTTCTTCAAAGCCGTAAAAATTGTCCAGTTGGAATATTATTTTTTAGTTGTGTAGTATGGAAAGATCTGTAGTGTAACAGACTATTAACTGCTATGGACGTCCAGAATAAAGTGCTCCCAATTTGTCCAGTCTCTGTAAGGTAAAGGTGCAGATCTAAGAAATCCACTGAGTTCATCGAGATGTTAGAGATCAGGACAATGTTTTTATCGTTATCTCCTAGTTTCTGTATGAACTCCTTTGCCAGACACTCAGGCCCCTCCCATAGTATAAGTATGTCATCTATAAAACGGTACCACCCCAAGATGTTGTAGTGGTACCGTTCCATGGTGGGGCCCTACACTACCTCTCTCTCCCACCACCCCAAGATGTTGTAGTGGTACCGTTCCATGGTGGGGCCCTACACTACCTCTCTCTCCCACCACCCCAAGATGTTGTAGTGGTACCGTTCCATGGTGGGGCCCTACACTACCTCTCTCTTCCACCACCCCAAGATGTTGTAGTGGTACCATTCCATGGTGGGGCCCTACACTACCTCTTTCTCCCACCACCCCAAGAATAAATTGGCTATGGCAGGAGCACACTTGGCGCCCATTGACACACCGTGTGTCTGTAGATAAAATTTGCCATCAAATGTGAAAAAATTATGAGACAGTACACATTTTAGAAAGTCAACCAAAAACAAAATGAATTCCACCCTACCTGTAGTAGTCATAGACAACAAATACTGTACAGCTCGGCAGGCGTCCTCATGGTGAATATTTGTGTAGAGCGATTCTACGTCCAGAGATGAAGCGTGTACCTGGGGGAACAGAAACATGATTGAGTTTTGATACCAGGTCCTATGAATCACGTATGTATGAATCCAAGGTCGTTACATGTTCTTGGAGGAAGAAATCAAGGAAACTGCATCCTTTTTCAATAAAACTACCAATGCCTGATACTATCGGGCGGCCCGGAGGCCGATTAAGATTTTTGTGCACTTTAGGTAACAAGTAGAAAGTGGGGACCACTGGTTCATTAGTTGTGAGGTGCAGCCTTTCTTTTTGAGAGATTGTCCCCTTTTCCTTTGCTCCATCAAGAAGATGGTTGAGAGTATTTTTAACAGATTGGTGGGATTCCCCAGCAATCGTTTATAGTATTTCCTGTTGCCAAGTTGTTTTTTCACCGCATCGATATAGTCCTGAATAGGCCACAAAACAACATTCCCCCCCCCCTCCCCCTTATCCACTTCCCAGATGATAAAATCATCTCTGTCAGCCAATTCTTTAATAGCTTTATTCTCCTCCTTACTTAGTTTGTGCATGTGTGCACTCTGTACATTCATCGACTCTATGTCATGTACTACCATATCAAGAAAGATTTTAATAGGAGGAAAAAGAGATAAATTAGGCAGGAAAGTGGAACGTGGCCTGAACCTACCTCTCGATGTCATAGGGTTTTCACTTGAGAGTGCATTGTTTTCACTTTCATTTAATAAGTCCATCAGGTCTTCAAGGACCTGTCTATCATTGGCATCAAGTAGGTCTACAGCCTGTTGTGTCCTCACATCCAAGTCTCCATTTTCACGATGGTACATTTGTTTTAGCGCCAATCTTTGACAGAAAAGATATAGATCCTTCACTACCTCAAAAATGTCCATATTCCTTGTAGGCGAGAAGTTGAGGCCTTTTTGTATCACAACCACCAATCAATCCAAGCCAACAATCCCAAACACCACTCAATCCAAGCCGAGAATTACAACCCCCAATAAATCCGGATCAACAATCACAAACACCAATCAATCCAAACCAACAATCACAACCACCAATCAATCCAAGCCAACAATCACAAACACCAATCAATCCAAACCAACAATCACAACCACCAATCAATCCAAACCACCAATCACAACCACCAATCAATCCAAACCAACAATCACAGTCACCAATCAATCCAAGCCAACAATCACAACCACCTATCAATCCAAATCGAAAATCACAACCATCAACTAATCCAAGCCAACAATCACAACCACCAATCAATCCAAGCCAACAATCACAACCACCAATCAATCCAAACCAACAATCATAACCACCAATCAATCCAAGCCAACAATCACAAACACCAATCAATCCAAACCAACAATCACAACCACCAATCAATCCAAGCCAACAATCACAACCACCAATCAATCCAAGCCAACAATCACAACCACCTATCAATCCAAATCGAAAATCACAACCATCAACTAATCCAAGCCAACAATCACAACCACCAATCAATCCAAACCAACAATCATAACCACCAATCAATCCAAACCAACAATCATAACCACCAATCAATCCAAACCAACAATCATAACCACCAATCAATCCAAGCCAACAATCACAACCACCAATCAATCCAAGCCAACAATCACATACGCCAATCAATCCAAACCAACAATCACAACCACCAATCAATCCAAGCCAACAATCACAACCACCAATCAATCCAAGCCAACAATCACATACGCCAATCAATCCAAGCCAACAATCACAAACACCAATCAATCCAAACCAACAATCACAACCACCAATCAATCCAAACCAACAATCACAACCACCAATCAATCCAAACCAACAATCACAATCACCAATCAGTCCAAGCCAACAATCACTGATGCCAATCAATCAAAACCAACAATCACAACCATCAACCAATCCAAACCAACAATCATAACCACCAATCAATCCAAACCAACAATCACAAACACCAATCAATCCAAACCAACAATCACAACCACCAATCAATCCAAACCAACAATCACAACCACCAATCAATCCAAGCCAACAATCACATACGCCAATCAATCCAAACCAACAATCACAACCACCAATCAATCCAAGCCAACAATCACAACCACCTATCAATCCAAGCCAACAATCACATACGCCAATCAATCCAAACCAACAATCACAACCACCAATCAATCCAAGCCAACAATCACATACGCCAATCAATCCAAACCAACAATCACAACCACCAATCAATCCAAGCCAACAATCACAACCACCAATCAATCCAAGCCAACAATCACAACCACCTATCAATCCAAGCCAACAATCACAAACACCAATCAATCCAAACCAACAATCACAACCACCAATCAATCCAAGCCAACAATCACATACGCCAATCAATCCAAACCAACAATCACAACCACCAATCAATCCAAGCCAACAATCACAAACACCAATCAATCCAAACCAACAATCACAACCACCAATCAATCCAAACCAACAATCACAACCACCAATCAATCCAAACCAACAATCACAACCACCAATCAATCCAAGCCAACAATCACATACGCCAATCAATCCAAGCCAACAATCACAACCACCTATCAATCCAAGCCAACAATCACAACCACCAATCAATCCAAGCCAACAATCACAACCACCAATCAATCCAAACCAACAATCACATACGCCAATCAATCCAAGCCAACAATCACAACCACCAATCAATCCAAACCAACAATCACAACCACCAATCAATCCAAGCCAACAATCACAACCACCAATCAATCCAAACCAACAATCACAAACACCAATCAATCCAAACCAACAATCACAACCACCAATCAATCCAAGCCAACAATCACAACCACCTATCAATCCAAGCCAACAATCACATACGCCAATCAATCCAAGCCAACAATCACAACCACCAATCAATCCAAGCCAACAATCACAGTCACCAATCAGTCCAAGCCAACAATCACTGATGCCAATCAATCAAAACCAACAATCACAACCATCAACCAATCCAAGCCAACAATCACAACCACCAATCAATCCAAACCAACAATCACAACCACCAATCAATCCAAGCCAACAATCACAACCACCAATCAATCCAAACCAACAATCACAACCACCAATCAATCCAAGCCAACAATCATAACCCCCAATCAATCAAAACCAACAATCACAACCACCAATCAATCCAAGCCAACAATCACAACCACCAATCAATCCAAACCAACAATCACAACCACCAATCAATCCAAGCCAACAATCACAACCACCAATCAATCAAAACCAACAATCACAACCACCAATCAATCCAAGCCAACAATCATAACCGCCAATCAATCCAAGCCAACAATCACAACCACCAATCAATCCAAGCCAACAATCACAACCACCAATCAATCCAAGCCAACAATCACAACCACCAATCAATCCAAGCCAACAATCACAACCACCAATCAATCCAAGCCAACAATCACAGTCACCAATCAATCCAAGCCAACAATCACAACCACCAATCAATCCAAACCAACAATCACATACGCCAATCAATCCAAGCCAACAATCACAACCACCAATCAATCCAAACCAACAATCACAAACACCAATCAATCCAAACCAACAATCACAACCACCAATCAATCCAAACCAACAATCACAAACACCAATCAATCCAAACCAACAATCACAACCACCAATCAATCCAAGCCAACAATCACAACCACCAATCAATCCAAGCCAACAATCACAACCACCAATCAATCCAAACCAACAATCACAAACACCAATCAATCAAAACCAACAATCACAACCATCAACCAATCCAAACCAACAATCATAACCACCAATCAATCCAAACCAACAATCACAAACACCAATCAATCCAAACCAACAATCACAACCACCAATCAATCCAAATCAACAATCACAACCACCAATCAATCCAAACCAACAATCACAACCACCAATCAATCCAAGCCAACAATCACATACGCCAATCAATCCAAGCCAACAATCACAACCACCAATCAATCCAAGCCAACAATCACAACCACCAATCAATCCAAGCCAACAATCACATACGCCAATCAATCCAAGCCAACAATCACAACCACCAATCAATCCAAGCCAACAATCACAACCACCTATCAATCCAAACCAACAATCACAACCACCAATCAATCCAAGCCAACAATCACAACCACCAATCAATCCAAACCAACAATCACAATCACCAATCAGTCCAAGCCAACAATCACTGATGCCAATCAATCAAAACCAACAATCACAACCATCAACCAATCCAAGCCAACAATCACAACCACCAATCAATCCAAACCAACAATCACAAACACCAATCAATCCAAACCAACAATCACAGTCACCAATCAGTCCAAGCCAACAATCACTGATGCCAATCAATCAAAACCAACAATCACAACCATCAACCAATCCAAACCAACAATCATAACCACCAATCAATCCAAACCAACAATCACAAACACCAATCAATCCAAACCAACAATCACAACCACCAATCAATCCAAGCCAACAATCACAGTCACCAATCAATCCAAGCCAACAATCACATACGCCAATCAATCCAAGCCAACAATCACAACCACCAATCAATCCAAGCCAACAATCACATACGCCAATCAATCCAAACCAACAATCACAAACACCAATCAATCCAAGCCAACAATCACAACCACCAATCAATCCAAGCCAACAATCACATACGCCAATCAATCCAAACCAACAATCACAAACACCAATCAATCCAAGCCAACAATCACAACCGCCACTCAATCCAAATCAACAATCACATACGCCAATCAATCCAAGCCGTCAATCACAACCACCAATCAATCCAAACCAACAATCACAACCACCAATCAATCCAAACCAACAATCACAACCACCAACTAATCTAAGCCAACAATCACAACCACCAATCAATCCAAACCAACAATCACAACCACCAATCAATCCAAACCAACAATTACAACCACCAACTAATCTAAGCCAACAATCACAACCACCAATCAATCCAAGCCAACAATCACATACGCCAATCAATCCAAGCCAACAATCACAACCACCAATCAATCCAAACCACCAATCACAACCACCAATCAATCCAAACCAACAATCACAACCACCAATCAATCCAAGCCAACAATCACATACGCCAATCAATCCAAACCAACAATCACAACCACCAATCAATCCAAGCCAACAATCACAACCACCAATCAATCCAAGCCAACAATCACAACCACCAATCAATCCAAGCCAACAATCACAACCACCAATCAATCCAAACCAACAACCACATACGCCATTCAATCCAAGCCAACAATCACAACCACCAATCAATCCAAACCAACAATCACATACGCCAATCAATCCAAACCAACAATCACAAACACCAATCAATCCAAACCAACAATCACAACCACCAATCAATCCAAACCAACAATCACAATCACCAATCAGTCCAAGCCAACAATCACTGATGCCAATCAATCAAAACCAACAATCACAACCACCAATCAATCCAAACCAACAATCACAAACACCAATCAATCCAAACCAACAATCACAACCACCAATCAATCCAAACCAACAATCACAACCACCAATCAATCCAAACCAACAATCACAACCACCAATCAATCCAAACCAACAATCACAACCACCAATCAATCCAAGCCAACAATCACATATGCCAATCAATCCAAGCCAACAATCACAACCACCAATCAATCCAAGCCAACAATCACAACCACCAATCAATCCAAGCCAACAATCACATACGCCAATCAATCCAAGCCAACAATCACAACCACCAATCAATCCAAGCCAACAATCACAACCACCAATCAATCCAAACCAACAATCACAATCACCAATCAGTCCAAGCCAACAATCACTGATGCCAATCAATCAAAACCAACAATCACAACCATCAACCAATCCAAACCAACAATCATAACCACCAATCAATCCAAACCAACAATCACAAACACCAATCAATCCAAACCAACAATCACAACCACCAATCAATCCAAGCCAACAATCACAACCACCAATCAGTCCAAACTAACAATCACATACGCCAATCAATCCAAGCCAACAATCACAACCACCAATCAATCAATCACAACCACCAATCAATCCAAGCCAACAATCACAACCACCTATCAATCCAAACCAACAATCACAACCACCAATCAATCCAAGCCAACAATCACAACCACCTATCAATCCAAGCCAACAATCACAACCACCTATCAATCCAAACCAACAATCACAATCACCAATCAGTCCAAGCCAACAATCACTGATGCCAATCAATCAAAACCAACAATCACAACCATCAACCAATCCAAGCCAACAATCACAACCACCAATCAATCCAAGCCAACAATTACAACCACCTATCAATCCAAGCCAACAATCACAACCACCAATCAATCCAAGCCAACAATCACAACCACCAATCAATCCAAGCCAACAATCACAACCACCAATCAATCCAAGCCAACAATCACAACCACCAATCAATCCAAGCCAACAATCACAACCACCAATCAATCCAAGCCAACAATCACAATCACCAATCAGTCCAAGCCAACAATCACTGATGCCAATCAATCAAAACCAACAATCACAACCATCAACCAATCCAAGCCAACAATCACAACCACCAATCAATCCAAGCCAACAATCACAACCACCTATCAATCCAAGCCAACAATCACAACCACCAATCAATCCAAGCCAACAATCACAACCACCAATCAATCCAAGCCAACAATCACAACCACCAATCAATCAAAACCAACAATCACATACGCCAATCAATCCAAGCCAACAATCACAACCACCAATCAATCCAAGCCAACAATCACAACCACCAATCAATCAAAACCAACAATCACATACGCCAATCAATCCAAGCCAACAATCACATACGCCAATCAATCCAAGCCAACAATCACAACCATCAACCAATCCAAGCCAACAATCACAACCACCAATCAATCAAAACCAACAATCACAACCACCAATCAATCCAAGCCAACAATCACAACCACCAATCAATCCAAGCCAACAATCACAACCACCTATCAATCCAAGCCAACAATCACAACCACCAATCAATCCAAGCCAACAATCACAACCACCAATCAATCCAAGCCAACAATCACAACCACCAATCAATCAAAACCAACAATCACATACGCCAATCAATCCAAGCCAACAATCACAACCACCAATCAATCCAAGCCAACAATCACAACCACCAATCAATCAAAACCAACAATCACATACGCCAATCAATCCAAGCCAACAATCACATACGCCAATCAATCCAAGCCAACAATCACAACCATCAACCAATCCAAGCCAACAATCACAACCACCAATCAATCAAAACCAACAATCACAACCACCAATCAATCCAAGCCAACAATCACAACCACCAATCAATCCAAGCCAACAATCACAACCACCAATCAATCCAAGCCAACAATCACAACCACCAATCAATCCAAGCCAACAATCACAACCACCAATCAATCCAAGCCAACAATCACAACCACCAATCAATCCAAACCAACAATCACAACCACCAACTAATCCAAGCCAACAATCACAACCACCAATCAATCCAAGCCAACAATCACATACGCCAACTAATCTAAGCCAACAATCACAACCACCAATCAATCCAAACCAACAATCACATACGCCAACTAATCTAAGCCAACAATCACAACCACCAATCAATCCAACCCAACAATCACAACGACCAATCAATCCAAACCAACAATCACAACCACCAATCAATCCAAGCCAACAATCACATACGCCAATCAATCCAAGCCAACAATCACAACCACCAATCAATCCAAACCACCAATCACAACCACCAATCAATCCAAACCAACAATCACAACCACCAATCAATCCAAACCACCAATCACAATCACCAATCAGTCCAAGCCAACAATCACTGATGCCAATCAATCAAAACCAACAATCACAACCACCAATCAATCCAAGCCAACAATCACAACCACCAACTAATCTAAGCCAACAATCACAACCACCAATCAATCCAAGCCAACAATCACAACCACCAACTAATCTAAGCCAACAATCACAACCACCAATCAGTCCAAACCAACAATCAAAACTGACAATCAATCCAAGCCAACAACCACAACCACCAAACAATCCAAACCAACAACCACAACCACCAAACAATCCAAACCAACAATCAAAACTGATGATCAATACCCAGATTAGGCATGAGCAACCAATAATAAAAAGTCCAATGCAGCAAATCGAGCCTTTCTTGCTTTCCTTAAAGCGGTATTGTCACCATAATAATCAAATTTCAACAGCAACTGGTCTGAGTGTATTAAGTGATAAAGATGCTAATCCTGCATTCAAAACATTTTCTGCTGTTATGATTTGGAGTTATCATGTACTTCAGGAGCACTGGCCCTTTAGTAGTCAGTGCCAAACTGTTGCATCCTGGGGGATCTTTTTATCTATAATATATTCCTCCTCTTCCATTTATTTACCTGCCTAGCTGCTTATCTGAAGCATGATCCTCTGCTCACTTGTGCTTACAAGCAAAGTGTCAGGAACCTTGATTTGCCGCTTTCTGCCTGCTGGTGGCAACATGGAGCAGGATGTCATGGACTTCTTTTATTCCTCCAGCAGATGGCTCTGAGGACTTGTACTGAAACTCCACCATCCACCAGCAGGGGGCCTGTTAATGCTAATGGCACTTTCACAACCAACTGCATCCTGTGTTTGCTACCACATGGGCTATTTAAGGACTGGCTCTTCCCCCTGCTAATTGCCAGAACTTTGAGCTCCCAGGTCTGAGTTTCTGGACATCCTGGTTCCTGATCTTTGCCCTGATATCTGTTTATGTCTTCCTGTTGCCGAACCCTGTTATTTCTGCCTGAGACCTTGCTTTTGCCTTATCCCTGGTACTGTACTTATCTGATTACCTGTTACTGACCTTGCTTTCCTGTTTGACTCTGATATTCTGCCTGATCCCTGTTTGTACTGCGATTGTGTATATATTTCCTGTATATTCTATTGTGCACTTAGTTAGAGAGATAGTCAGGTGTTATATATATTTGTCACTGCTTCCCGGGTTATTTGTATATATTGTGTGCTGTGCATATGTTTGTATGATATTTGCATTCATGCTTGTATGTATGCTTGCATTATTTAATTTGCAATAAATCATTATTTTTGCACCTTAATTCCTGGTTCCAGTGTCTGTATACTGCAAACTGTGGTCAAACCCTGTTTCTCCATTCAGGCTCCTGACACAAGGCTGAGGTGACTCAGCGATTGGAGGAGAAAAGAAAAAAAGTTAAGGGAAGAAATTACATCAGTATTTAGCCTCAAACTGTGGATGAAATACATGGTTCCCACCAGGAACAGAATTCTCTTCACTTATTACATAACATTCACTGAAATCAAAATGTGGACAGTACAATACATGTGTTATGTAAGTAGATAAGGGATGATCGGAAAGGCTGATTTCTGATTCCGCGGAAATTCGGAATCCCGTCAGAACGAAATTCCGTAACCATTACATTCCGCCAGAATTTTGCGGAATTCCGTGTTCCCGCGGTACAATTTCAGTAATCTAATTTGAAACCTCATTTTTGAAACATCGTAGGCCATGGGACCTAGTGGCTGTTCCACCGGTCATTTTTTTTTTTTTTTGGAGCAGCAGGAGTTGTCGTAGGCCATGGGACCTAGAGGTGGTTCCACGGCAGTCCTTAAAAAACTATTTAGGAGCAGCAGGAGTTGTCATAGGCCAAGGGACCTAGAGGTGGTTCCACGGCAGTCCTTAAAAAATTATTTAGGAGCAGCAGGAGTTGTCATGGGCCATGGGACTTAGATGTGGGTCCACGGCAGTCCTTAAAAAATGATTTAGGAGCAGCAGGAGTTGTCGTAGGCCAATTATTGTAGTCATCTTATTATTGTATATTGGACTCATTCTCTTATGAATCAGTGAAAGGGGCCTTGTAATTATCACTGATCCATGACTCATTCATTTTTATGAATGTTAGCATGTCCACATTGTCTGTGGACAGACTGGTCCGTTGGTCGGTGACCACTCCACCTGCAGCACTAAAGACTCAGAAAGAACACTGGCGGCGGGGCATGCAAGAACCTCCAGTGCATACTGAGCGAGTTCAGGCCAGGTATCCTGTTGTTTTGTCCAATACTGCATGGGGTGATCATTACTCTCCATATTGTCTGGAGCACTGGCCGACCCCAAGTAATCATTCACCATACGGGCCAGTCGCTGGCGGTGGTGACCACTTTGTCTGCTGGTGGTGCTGCTGCTAGAAGGAGTATCTGGCATTGGCTGGTAAAATTCCTTCAGCATACTCAGCAGGATCACAGATTGGCTATTGGTGCTGCTGCTGGGAGTGGGACCACCAGACCTTTGCTGAGTATGATGAGGCTTGGTAGCTTGGGCCCGGGATACAGGTGCAGGAAACGCATCTTCTACCCAACAAAGAAGGGCATCCCGGATGTGGCTCATCCTGGTATCTGCTTGGGAGGGGGGTATGAACTGCCGCATTTTCCCCTTGCACTGGGAATCCAAGATGGTGGCCACCCACATGTCAAGGCTTGATTTTGGAGTTTTAATCCAGGGGTCCTTACGGAGGCACTGGAGCATATGTGCAGCCATAGGGAAGAGATGTCTGCCATTTATCACCTCTTCCTGGCTGTCAGACTCAGAACTGTCGTCATGCTCCAGCTCCACATCATCTGAATCTTCTCCCCACCCCCGGACAATGGGCTATTCCGCTTCCACAAGCTCTGCCTCCTCATCCAGGACTGGAGCATGCCCACTCACTCCCCCACTTGACTCATTACCACTGTTCAGTAGGACTTCCTCCCCCTGTTCGAGCATTTTGTCAAGAGCCTTGTTGTAACGATCGGTGTAACACAGAGAGGGTCTGATTACCGGTGAACTGCAGTATCACCGAGAATGCAGAATATACCCGATTATTGATGATCTGCAGTATCACCAATAATCAGATATATCTTCTAACCTCTGGACACCAGGAAGCAGAGAGTGTTTGGTGCAACAGTAATACTTTGAGGACTGCACCTCAGAAGTCGGTACAGCAGCAGTAAGGAGTACTGCACAGAAGTACGTTCCTTCCGTTAGCCTAGACTCTCCCGGGGGAGGAGCTAGGCTGAGAGTAGGAAGGACAGAGTGTGAGTGACACCAGAGAGGGTGTCACTAACCGGTCTGGGAACTGCCTCTAACAGTAAGGCCAGTTCTCGAGGTCGGACAAGCCAGGTCGTTAACACACAGACAGATAAGGTACAGATTCAGGAGACAGATACGGAATCCAATGGACAGGCAGAGTTTGGCAACGGAGTATCAGAATAGCAAGGTACAGAATCAGGAAGCAGATACAGAGTCCAGGAAAGAGCAGAGTTTGGCAACATGATATCAGAATAGCAAGGTACAGAATCAGAGATCAGAGGAATGGTCAGGCAGGCAGAAGGTCATAACAAATAATACAATACAATATTCCTACGCTAAGGTGTGAGCTCCGTGATCATCAGCACCTTTGGAAACTGATCTAGAACACAGATACTGACAAGGTCTGAGTGCTACCACATAGTGATCGCAACGCCAGACACCAGAGAAATGACCATCACCCAGTATATATACTATAGCGCTCTCCAGCGCCACCCCTAAGTGCTGGACCAATGAAAACTGGTGAAAATGTCAGCTGACCAGCTTGGTCAGCTGACTCTCCTCTGGCTATCATATAAGCTCTGCCTCTCAGCGCGCGCGCGTGTCCTTCTGAACCTGTGTGGACTATCAGTCTCAGCCACACCAGACATGTTTTGCAATGTATCTGCTGACTCGGGCGCGGGACCTGCCGCGCTGCTCTCCAAGCAAGCGGCGGCCTCCCCGCGTCCAACCATACTGTCATTAACATTGTCATGCGCGCAATCATCCAACGCGGACTCCACCGTTCTGCCCATGCGGCATGCAGCGGTTTTCCGCGTTGTGCCGCCATGTTGGACGCGGAAACAGCCGCCTCACTCTGAGTACTTGCGGCGGCTTTTCCGCGTTTCCTCACACTTGTCCAGCATGAAGACAAGAGGGAGCACCTCCGATATGCTGCAGTGCTCCTCACTGACCACTTTTGTTGCCTGCTCAAATGGCCCCAACACTTTGCACACCTGTCCAATCAGCTGCCACTGGTCCCCAGTAATGTAGTCCAGTGGCCCTGTTCTGGTGGAAGATGCCTCAGACAGGTTTAGCCTGACCACCCTGCGCTGCTCCCACAACCTCTCCAGCATGCGGAGGGTGGAGTTCCACCGCGTAGGACAATCGAAAATAAGCCTGTGCTGCCGCAGGCTCTGGCGGCGCTGCAGCAGTGTCATGGCCGCGGTGGCAGTTGCAGAGCGGCGGATGCGGGCTGACACTTTTCGTGCTGAGGCCACTGCATCCTTCAACCCATTAAAAATTCGTAGAAATTTCTGGACTACAAGGTTGAAGACATGGGCCAAGCAAGGTAAGTGAGTGTAGCCACCTTCCGAAATGGCGGCCAGCATGTTGGCACCATAATCAGACACCACTACACCTGTGTCCAGTTTTCGGGGGGTCAGCCACTGCCCAATCTGATCGTGTAAGGCTGCAAGGATTACAGATCTGGTTTGCCTGTTCTCGTCCATGGATTCCAGTTTCAGCACTGCTTGGCATGGATAGTGCTGCAGTGTAGGAGCCGGATCACTTGCTGGGAGGCTCAGCAATGGCAGACTGGCCTTGGACAGAACAGGTAGCAGAGGGAAGTGGAACAGGCCTCCCTTTCAGCCCACGTGGCGACACCACCAGTTGAGATGCCCCAGATCTTTCAGCCTCCTCAGCAGCACCATGGAGGGTGACCCAATGGGCGGTAAAAGTGAGATACTTTCCCTGCACATGCCTGCTGCTCCAGCAATCCTTAGTGAAGTGCACCTTGCCACCGACAGCGTGATCCATAGACCGGCCGACACACTCCACAATGTGCTGGTGAAGGGCAGGGATAGCATTCCTGCAAAATAATGGCGGCTGGGGATCTGCCATTGTGGAGCAACACTGTTCATCAGTCTGCGGAAGAGGGCACAGTCCACAAACTGGTAGGGCAGCAGCTGTTGGCCCAACAGCCTTGCCAGGAGCACATTGTTTTTGACAACAAAAGAATCACTTGCAGGGAGCATCCGCTTCCTCAGCAACATTTCTGGCACAGAGGCCTGACGCTGGAACACTGGTGATTCAACCAACAAGGGTGATGATGAGGTACTTGCCGAGGTCTCGAGTCCTCTACCAGCCTGGCATGCAGAGGGATTTGAAGTAGAATGGGACTGAGCAGGTTGGACAAGACGAGTAGAAAAAAAAGAGGAGGGGCCTGTTGCTGCTGCTTTTCCTCCACCCATCTGATTGTAATTTTTTACATATTCAAACTCCCGTCTGTGGTGGTTGCGCAGATGACTTATCAGCCCTGAAGTGCCGAACCCGCTGCCCGATTTGCCTCTGCTCACCGATTTACGGCACACAGAACAGACTTCCCTGGATTCATCTTCTTCCAGAACAGTAAAATAATTCAATGCAGGGGACGTGCGTGCACCTCCAGCAGTGGTGCGATCTGTTCTAGCATGTCCATGCTCAGCATTGGACTGGTGCAGAAATCACTTATAAGCGTCAGTCTAGGGTCTTCCTTCTGACTGGCTTAAAAAAATGTGCATTCAGACGGAATTCCGCATAGCAATTCCGGAACTTCCATTTAGCGCTATAGTAATTACGTTCCGATGCAACGGAACGGAATCACCAATTTCCGACTGGAATCGCAGAAAACGGAATTCCGCGGAATGCGGTGAGCACCCCTAAGTAGATCAAGTATTTATCTACTTATATATGTGTATTTTTCCCTGGCATAGTATGGCTAATCCTACTGCTTTAAGACACTGACCTGTTGTATAGCATTGCATCCTGTATAGCATTGCATCAGTAGCGATCTCACTGGACAGGTGTTGAAAAAAAATGGTATATTAATTTACTTCAAGCTTCATCTCAGAGCCTCATGTCAACACGCTGCTTCTAGATATGCAGCTAGCAATGGGGTCTCCTGCGGCTGTAATGGCTGAGACTGCTACTAGTGAGCAGAGTTCAATCTCAGGTCCCACTTCCATGGCTTAAAGTGTACCAGAGACTAAATACAATAAAAGTTTTTAACATACCTGGAGCTTCCTCTAGCCCGCTATCCGCACGGATCGCTCTTACGCTGCCGTCCTCAGCAGCCTCCTGCGCTGGTACCGGTTCCCGTGACTTCTGCCAGTCTGCGCAAGAGAAAAACGTTTTATTTAGTCTCTGGTTTCCTTTCATGTTTCCATGGCCTCCTGTTTGCTGTCCACTATGCAAAATTCCTACTTGCCTGTTACACTTTAGCTGTGATTTTCTTTCTTTTTTTTTTTTGAAAACCACAAAATCTTTGTAAACTTTTTTTTCTCCTTGTTGAGACTGTCCTTTACACACCCAGCAAATCTGGTGCCTCTAGTATGTATAGCAGCTTTGCTATTACCCTTTATACTTGGCCCCTTGACTTAAATGGAATTTGCAAATTAGCTTTGGCGAATATTTGTGGATCCACCTGGAGTTCGAGGAAACTTTTGCGAGACTGCCAGAGGCATGCTGGCTTATCCTTAATCACAACCACCAATCACTCAGAGTTCCCCAACCCTGTCCTCAAGGCCCACCAACAATACATGTTCTGCAGGAAACCACAAACATGTACAGGTGAGGTAATTAGTGTCTCATCAGAGCTGATTAACTACCTCTGCAGATTTCCACTAAACATGCTCTGTTGGTGGGAATTGAGGACAAGGTTGGGGAACACTGCAAAACCAAATATCAAAATAGACCAGCAATCCAATCCACGTTGTCATTTGTTCCATACGAACCTCTCAACCACTTCCTCAACAATCCAAAATACCATCAATCAAACCAAACCAACAACCAATCCATTCCACCCTATTGTGTATTCCATGTGCATCTCTTCTGCTCAACAGTCTGTTATATGTTCCATGTAGACCTCCCCTCAACTTCCTCAGCAATCCACCACCAATCAATCCAAACTGACAACCAAACCAACAATCAATCAATCAATCCAGTCCACCATGTCATATGTCCCTTGTCAACCTTCCCTCAAGTTCCTCAGCAATCCAAACCACCAATCATTCCAAACCATCAATCAAATCCACCAATTATTCCAAACCACCAATCATTCCAAACCACCAATCATTCCAAACCACCAATCAATGCAATCCACATTGTCATATGTTCCACGTGAGCCTCCCCTCAACTTCCTCAGCAATCCACCACCAATCATTCCAAACTGACAACCAAACCACCAATCAATCCAAACTAACAACCAAACCACCAATCATTCCAAACTGACAACCACACCACCAATCAATCCAAACTGACAACAAAACCACCAATCAATCCAAACTGACAACCAAAACACCAATCATTCCAAACTGACAACCAAACCACTAATCAATCTAAACTGACAACCAAACCACCAATCAATCCAAACTGACAACCAACCCACCAATCAATCCAAACTGACAACCAAACCACCAATCAATCCAAACTGACAACCAACCCACCAATCAATCCAAACTGACAACCAAACCACCAATCAATCCAAACTGACAACCAACCCACCAATCAATCTAAACTGACAACCACACCACCAATCAATCTAAACTGAGAACCAAACCACCAATCAATCCAAACTGACAACCAAACCACCAATCAATCCAAACTAACAACCAAACAACCAATCATTCCAAACTAACAACCAAACCACCAATCAATCTAAACTAACAACCAAACATCCAATCATTCCAAACTGACAACAAAACCATCAATCAATCCAAACTGAAAACCACACCACTAATGAATCCAAACTGACAACCACACCACCAATCAATCCAAACTGACAACCACACCACCGATTAATCCAAACTGACAACCAACCCACCAATCATTCCAAACTGACAACCACATCACCAATCGATCCAAACTGACAACCAACCGACCAATCAATCCAAACTGACAACCAAACCACCAATCATTGCAAACTGACAACCACACCACCAATCATTCCAAACTGACAACCACACCACCAATCGATCCAAACTGACAACCAACCGACCAATCAATCCAAACTGACAACCAAACCACCAATCAATCCAAACTGACAACCAACCCACCAATCAATCCAAACTGACAACCAAACCACCAATCAATCCAAACTGACAACCAACCCACCAATCAATCTAAACTGACAACCACACCACCAATCAATCCAAACTGACAACCAAACCACCAATCAATCCAAACTGACAACCAACCCACCAATCAATCTAAACTGACAACCACACCACCAATCAATCTAAACTGAGAACCAAACCACCAATCAATCCAAACTGACAACCAAACCACCAATCAATCCAAACTAACAACCAAACAACCAATCATTCCAAACTAACAACCAAACCACCAATCAATCTAAACTAACAACCAAACATCCAATCATTCCAAACTGACAACAAAACCACCAATCAATCCAAACTGAAAACCACACCACTAATGAATCCAAACTGACAACCACACCACCAATCAATCCAAACTGACAACCACACCACCGATTAATCCAAACTGACAACCAACCCACCAATCATTCCAAACTGACAACCACATCACCAATCGATCCAAACTGACAACCAACCGACCAATCAATCCAAACTGACAACCAAACCACCAATCATTGCAAACTGACAACCACACCACCAATCATTCCAAACTGACAACCACACCACCAATCGATCCAAACTGACAACCAACCGACCAATCAATCCAAACTGACAACCAAACCACCAATCAATCTAAACTGAGAACCAAACCACCAATCAATCCAAACTGACAACCAAACCACCAATCAATCCAAACTAACAACCAAACAACCAATCATTGCAAACTGACAACCAACCCACCAATCATTCCAAACTGACAACCAAACCACCAATCAATCTAAACTGAGAACCAAACCACCAATCAATCCAAACTGACAACCAAACCACCAATCAATCCAAACTGACAACCAAACCACCAATCAATCCAAACTGACAACCAAACAACCAATCATTCGAAACTGACAACCAACCCACCAATCATTCCAAACTGACAACCAACCCACCAATCAATCCAAACTGACAACCAAACAACCAATCAATCCAAACTGACAACCACACCACCAATAGATCCAAACTGACAACCAACCGACCAATCAATCCAAACTGACAACCAACCGACCAATCAATCTAAACTGACAACCAAACCACCAATCAGTCCAAACTGACAACCAAACAACCAATCAATCCAAACTGACAACCACACAACCAATAGATCCAAACTGACAACCAACCGACCAATCAATCCAAACTGACAACCAACCGACCAATCAATCCAAACTGACAACCAAACCACCAATCATTGCAAACTGACAACCAACCCACCAATCATTCCAAACTGACAACCACACCACCAATCGATCCAAACTGACAACCAACCGACCAATCAATCCAAACTGACAACCACACCACCAATCAATCCAAACTGACAACCACACCACCGATTAATCCAAACTGACAACCACACCACCAATCAATCCAAACTGACAACCAAACCACCAATCAATCCAAACTAACAACCAAACAACCAATCATTCCAAACTGACAACCACACCACCAATCAATCCAAACTGACAACCAACCCACCAATCAATGCAAACTGACAACCACACCACCAATCGATCCAAACTGACAACCAACCCACCAATCAATCTAAACTGACAACCAACCCACCAATCAATCTAAACTGAGAACCAAACCACCAATCAATTCAAAGTAACAACCAAACCACCAATCAATCCAAACTAACAACCAAACCACCAATCAATTCAAAGTAACAACCAAACCACCAATCAATCCAAACTAACAACCAAACCACCAATCAATTCAAAGTAACAACCAAACCACCAATCAATCCAAACTAACAACCAAACCACCAATCATTCCAAACTGACAACCACACCACCAATCAATCTAAACTGACAACCAACCCACCAATCAATCCAAACTGAGAACCAAACCACCAATCAATCTAAACTGACAACCAACCCACCAATCAATCCAAACTGACAACCACACCCCAATCAATCTAAACTGACAACTAACCCACCAATCAATCCAAACTGACAACCAAACCACCAATCAATCTAAACTGAGAACTAAACCACCAATCAATTCAAAGTAACAACCAAACCACCAATCAATCCAAACTAACAACCAAACCACCAATCAATCCAAACTGACAACCACACCACCAATCAATCCAAACTAACAACCAACCCACCAATCATTCCAAATTGACAACCAAACCACCAATCAATCTAAACTGAGAACCAAACCACCAATCAATTCAAAGTAACAACCACACCACCAATCAATCCAAACTGACAACCAACCCACCAATCATTCCAAACTGACAACCACACCACCAATCGATCCAAACTGACAACCAACCGACCAATCAATCCAAACTGACAACCACACCACCAATCAATCCAAACTGACAACCACACCACCGATTAATCCAAACTGACAACCACACCACCAATCAATGCAAACTGACAACCACACCACCAATCGATCCAAACTGACAACCAACCAACCCACCAATCATTCCAAACTGACAACCACACCACCAATCAATGCAAACTGACAACCACACCACCAATCGATCCAAACTGACAACCAAACCACTAATCAATCCAAACTGACAACCAAACCACCAATCAATCCAAACTGACAACCAACCCACCAATCAATCTAAACTGACAACCAACCCACCAATCAATCCAAACTGACAACCAAACCACCAGTCATTCCAAACTGACAACCACACCACCAATCAATCCAAACTGACAACCAAACCACCAATCAATCCAAATTGGCAACCAACCCACTAATCAATCCAAACTGACAACCAAACCACCAATCAATCCAAACTGACAACCAACCCACCAATCAATCTAAACTGACAACCACACCACCAATCAATCCAAACTGACAACCAAACCACCAATCAATCCAAACTGACAACCACACCACCAATCAATCCAAACTGACAACCAACCCACCAATCATTCCAAACTAACAACCAAACAACCAATCATTCCAAACTGACAACCAAACCACCAATCAATCCAAACTGACAACCAAACCACCAATCAATCCAAACTGACAACCACACCACCAATCAATCCAAACTAACAACCAACCCACCAATCATTCCAAACTGACAACCAAACCACCAATCAATCTAAACTGAGAACCAAACCACCAATCAATTCAAAGTAACAACCAAACCACCAATCAATCCAAACTAACAACCAAACCACCAATCAATTCAAAGTAACAACCAAACCACCAATCAATCCAAACTAACAACCAAACCACCAATCAATTCAAAGTAACAACCAAACCACCAATCAATCCAAACTAACAACCAAACCACCAATCATTCCAAACTGACAACCACACCACCAATCAATCTAAACTGACAACCAACCCACCAATCAATCCAAACTGAGAACCAAACCACCAATCAATCTAAACTGACAACCAACCCACCAATCAATCCAAACTGACAACCACACCCCAATCAATCTAAACTGACAACCAACCCACCAATCAATCCAAACTGACAACCAAACCACCAATCAATCTAAACTGAGAACTAAACCACCAATCAATTCAAAGTAACAACCAAACCACCAATCAATCCAAACTAACAACCAAACCACCAATCAATCCAAACTGACAACCACACCACCAATCAATCCAAACTAACAACCAACCCACCAATCATTCCAAATTGACAACCAAACCACCAATCAATCTAAACTGAGAACCAAACCACCAATCAATTCAAAGTAACAACCACACCACCAATCAATCCAAACTGACAACCAACCCACCAATCATTCCAAACTAACAACCAAACAACCAATCATTCCAAACTGACAACCACACCACCAATCAATCCAAACTGACAACCAACCCACCAATCAATCGAAACTGACAACCAACCCACCAATCAATCCAAACTGACAACCAACCCACCAATCAATCTAAACTGACAACCAACCCACCAATCAATCCAAACTGACAACCAAACCACCAATCATTCCAAACTGACAACCAACCCACCAATCATTCCAAACTGACAACCAAACCACCAATCATTCCAAACTGACAACCAAACCACCAATCAATTCAAAGTAACAACCAAACCACCAATCAATCCAAACTAACAACCAAACCACCAATCATTCCAAACTGACAACCACACCACCAATCAATCTAAACTGACAACCACACCACCAATCAATCCAAACTGACAACCAACTCACCAATCATTCCAAACTAACAACCAAACCACCAATCAATCCAAACTGACAACCAACCCACCAATCATTCCAAACTAACAACCACATCACCAATTATTCCAAACTGACAACCAAACCACCAATTATTCCAAACTGACAACCAAACCACCAATCAATCCAAACTGACAACCACACCACCAATCAATCCAAACTAACAACCAACCCACCAATCATTCCAAACTGACAACCACACCACCAATCAATCTAAACTGAGAACCAAACCACCAATCAATTCAAAGTAACAACCAAACCACCAATCAATCCAAACTGACAACCAACCCACCAATCATTCCAAACTGACAACCAAACCACCAATTATTCCAAACTGACAACCAAACCACCAATCAATCCAAACTAACAACCAACCCACCAATCATTCCAAACTGACAACCAAACCACCAATCAATCTAAACTGAGAACCAAACCACCAATCAATCCAAACTGACAACCAAACCAACAATTATTCCAAACTGACAACCAAACCACCAATCAATCTAAACTGAGAACCAAACCACCAATCAATCCAAACTGACAACCACACCACCAATCAATCTAAACTGACAACCACACCACCAATCGATCCAAACTGACAACCAACCGACCAATCAATCCAAACGGACAACCACACCACCAATCAATCCAAACTGACAACCACACCACCGATTAATCCAAACTGACAACCACACCACCAATCAATCCAAACTGACAACCACACCACCAATCGATCCAAACTGACAACCAAACCACTAATCAATCCAAACTGACAACCAACCCACCAATCAATCTAAACTGACAACCAACCCACCAATCATTCCAAACTGACAACCACACCACCAATCAATCTAAACTGACAACCACACCACCAATCAATCCAAACTGACAACCAACCCACCAATCAATCTAAACTGACAACCAAACCACCAATCAATTCAAAGTAACAACCAAACCACCAATCAATCCAAACTAACAACCAAACCACCAATCAATCCAAACTGACAACCACACCACCAATCAATCCAAACTGACAACCAAACCACCAATCATTCCAAACTGACAACCAAACCACCAATCATTCCAAACTGACAACCAACCCACCAATCATTCCAAACTGACAACCACACCACCAATCAATCTAAACTGACAACCACACCACCAATCAATCCAAACTGACAACCAACCCACCAATCAATCTAAACTGACAACCAAACCACCAATCAATTCAAAGTAACAACCAAACCACCAATCAATCCAAACTGACAACCAACCGAACCAATCAATCTAAACTGACAACCAAACCACCAATCAATCCAAACTAACAACCAAACCACCAATCATTCCAAACTGACAACCAAACCACCAATCATTCCAAACTGACAACCAAACCACCAATCATTCCAAACTGACAACCAAACCACCAATCAATCCAAACTGACAACCAACCGAACCAATCAATCTAAACTGACAACCAAACCACCAATCAATTCAAAGTAACAACCAAACCACCAATCAATCCAAACTGACAACCAACCGAACCAATCAATCTAAACTGACAACCAAACCACCAATCAATCCAAACTGACAACCAAACCACCAATCAATGCAATCCATCCTGTCATATGACCTCAGTGAACCTCCCCTCAACTTTCTCTGCAATCCAAATAACCAATCATTCCAAACCACCAAGCAATAAATCCAGTCCACCCTGCTGTATATTCAGGAGTGTAACAACAAATCACGGAGTCCCCCTGCAAACCTTGATGCCCCCCCCCCCCCCCCATGATCACATCCCTCCCCTTGCACCTCTTATTGACACCCAAAACAAATGTAGCCACAAAAACACACGTGGTTTGGAGGATGAGCTCCGGTATCAGAGTGAGGTAAGGTATATTAGTAGTTGAGGGTCCCAACAGCTCTAGTCCCCCCCCCCAGCCGTCCCTCATACAGCCTCTGAATCTAGTGATCACGGGGCTGGGTAAGGAGAGCACATACCACAATGTATAGATTGCCTTTGTAGCAGAGACGGGTAATTCCCATACCATGTATAGTGTGCAGTCATCACAGCAACATTCATCACTGGGCTATGTATATGAATGAATGCTGGGAGGCCCATGCTGCAGGCTCTGCTCTTATATACATGTCTGTGACTCTCTCTAAAGACCACCTGTCACCTGCCCAGTCCTCTCCTCATCTGACTAAGCATGATATACATTACCATGACTTCCTGTACAGTGCCGGCCACAGAGCTATCAGCATGCAATCACACGTTTCACAATCTCCAGCACTGTATGGAGTAATCTGTAAATGAGGGCATCTGTGTTTGGAGTTACTGTAATTGCCCATTAGAGTTTACATGGAGACACTTCCAACAAACACAGGGATGTATAAAAAGAAAGGCAAAAGTGTCTGGATGCCACAACCTGACTGAGGATGGCTTCTTACTCCTATATCTTCCTGGTGGCTGCTCTGTGCGTGGGGACAGGTAGGGGACCAGCCACGCATCATAGCCAACTACTGACCTGGGACCAGCCACACATCATAGCTAATCACTGACCTGGGACTAGTGTTGGGCGAACAGTGTTCGCCACTGTTCGGGTTCTGCAGAACATCACCCTGTTTGGGTGATATTCGAGTTCGGCCGAACACCTGATGGTGTTCGGCCAAACCGTTCGGCCATATGGCCAAACTAAGAGCGCATGGCCGAACGTTCCCCGAATGTTCGGCTAGCGCTGTGATTGGCCGAACGGGTCACGTGGTTCGGACCCGAACGCGCTCTGATTGGCCGAACGGGTCACGTGGTTCGGGTAAATAAATACCCGATCCACGTCATTTCTCCGATGTTTGTCTGTGGGTTTAGCTTTGGGTAGGCAGGCAGGGTAGTTCTCTCTCCAGCCAGGCTAGCCAGGGTCCCCCCAGTCATTGTGTCGCTGCTGGGAACAGTAGTACACCGCTCACCCACACTCTATAGCATTGTGTTTACTGCCACTCTGTGTCTCTGCTGGGAACAGTAGTACACCGCTCACCCGCCACTGTATAGCATTGTGCTCTGTGTCGCTGCTGGGAATAGTAGTACACCGCTCACCCACCACTGTATAGCATTGTGCTCTGTGTCGCTGCTGGGAATAGTAGTACACCGCTCACCCACCACTGTATAGCATTGTGTTTACTGCCACTCTGTGTCTCTGCTGGGAACAGTAGTACACCGCTCACCCACCACTGTATAGCATTGTGTTTACTGCCACTCTGTGTCTCTGCTGGGAACAGTACTACACCGCTCACCCACCACTGTATAGCATTGTGCTCTGTGTCGCTGCTGGGAACAGTAGTACACCGCTCACCCACCACTGTATAGCATTGTGCTCTGTGTCGCTGCTGGGAACAGTAGTACACCGCTCACCCACCACTGTATAGCAATGTGCTCTGTGTCGCTGCTGGGAACAGTAGTACACCGCTCACCCACCACTGTATAGCATTGTGCTCTGTGTCGCTGCTGGGAACAGTAGTACACCGCTCAGCCACACTATATAGCATTGTGTTTACTGCCACTCTGTGTACACTGCTCACCCACCACTGTATAGCATTGTGTTTACTGCCACTCTGTGTCTCTGCTGGGAACAGTAGTACGCACGCTTCTTGTCCTCATGCAAGGCCTGGGTTGTTGTGTCTCAAAGCGTGGCCTTCTCCTCCTGCGCCGCCCTCCTCCTGTTCCATCACGTGTGCTGCTGCTGGGTTAGCGTTACCGGTCCCTTTTCCTGGAACCTCTCATCTGTATTACATTTAAGACTGCATGCCGACAAAAAGCATGTTACCTGTGCAAAGAAAACAGACATTTCCCGCATTTAAAAGACAGTTTTCCCTTTGAAACTTTAAAATCGATTTTCTCAAAAACTATAAGCTCTTTTTGCTAAAAATTTTTTCCTCTTGTACCCACTCCCAAGGTGCACATACCCTGTAAATTTGGGGTATGTAGCATGTACGGAGGCTTTACAAAGCACGAAAGTTCGGGTCCCCATTGACTTCCATTATGTTCGGAGTTCGGCTCGAACACCCGAACATCGCGACCATGTTCGGCCTGTTCGGCACGAACCCGAACATCTAGATGTTCGCCCAACACTACCTGGGACCAGCCACGCATCATAGCCAATCACTGACCTGGGACCAGCCACGCATCATAGCCAACCACTGACCTGGGACCAGCCACACATCATAGCCAATCGCTCACCTGGGACCAGCCACGCATCATAGCCAATCACTGACCTGGGACCAGCCAGGCATCATAGCCAATCACTTACCTGGGACCCTACCCCTCCAGCTCGGCGGCCCCCCACAGGTGGGGGGGGGGGGGGCGACAATTTTTTCAAAATTTGCCTCAGGCGGCAAAAAGTCTAGGGCCGACCCTGCATGCAGTTCATTTAGAACATCAGGTGCCCCAGGATTAGAGCCAGTATACTGGTGTCCCCTAGAACAAAATAGGGTCTGGGTGTACCTAAGCTAGTGGAATATTATAGAGATAATCTCTCAATTAACTGGCATTTGCGCTGGAGACCATGCCCACCTATGGTGGACAGTTAAGTCCGCCTTGCTATACTCTTAACTTAAGGGGAATGTTATGGTCGAGGTTGCATAATATATCCAAGAACTGCTCAACTCTCTCTACTCTGAACATTCCCTCAGCTTATGGAAAAATCCTAGGCACAAATATAAACTTTAGCCGGATGCTAGTGGTATGACCCAGATTTGTCCCAAGGCCTTAACAGGCCAGCCTACAGGTGGTGGAGAGAGGGTCTCACTGGAATGGGTCATTTCTTTTATTTACCGGAAACTCTTACACATGCTGTTTCATTATTTAAATTAAAGGGACTCCGAGCAGTGCAGAAACTATGGAAAGATGCATATCATTTTAAAGCTCTCTTTCTCCTCTTTCCAATGCTATATAAACCGCCGCCCTACGTCTTTTAGTTTTCGCTATGTTCGCGATCGAAATTGCCGCGGCCGCGACTTCGATCGCAAAAATAGAGAAAACTCAAAGGCGTAGGGCGACGATTTAGGTGTCGCCAGAAAGAGAAGAAAGAGAGCTTTAAAATGATATCCATCTTTCCATAGTTACATTGTATTACACAGGGCGACTTTTTCTCAAAGTCAGCAGCTCCATTCAGCAGAAAAAGTCGCCCTGTGTAATACAAGTAACTATGGAAAGATGGATATCATTTTAAAGCTCTCTTTCTTCTCTTTCTGGCGACACCTAAATCGTCGCCCTACGCCTTTGAGTTTTCTCTATTTTTGCGATCGAAGTCACGGCCGCGGCAATTTCAATCGCGAAAATAACGAGAATTAAAAGGCGTAGGGCGGCGGTTTATATATCATTGGAAAGAGGAGAAAGAGAGCTTTAAAATGATATGCATCTTTCCATAGTTTCTGCACTGCTCGGTGTCCCTTTAATTTGAACAAGTTAAGGCGGGAGTATCTTATACCTCCTTTGAGGGTTGGTGTTCACACATGACCCTAAGGGGGGGGGGGACACGGTCTCCTGTGTGAATCAGAAAGCTAAAATGCCTTCTTCCCAAACCTGCCCAGACTTATCCTTAGTTGGGAATCTGACCTCACGTGTAACCCTATGGAGGAAAGATGGGCTCCTGGCACTAGCACCCTGACTAAGGGCAGCATGTATCTTTCTATGAGATATGTGGGGTATTAACAGGGCACTCTACAGTGTTCATACACGCTGTTCAGACATAAGCACAGATGGGGCCTCTACAATGTGATAATGTCCATCAACATTGCATAAGCTATTAAAACATAATCCAGTACACATAAAATTGATAAAAGATAAAAAGAACAGGCAAAGTCCCATATATCTTCCTCCAAGCTTTCTCAGGGATGACGCTTTGCACCTTTCCTGACTCATACAATCATATATGCGCTCACCAGAGATGCCAGCTGCCCCTCTCAGGATCAGCCCACAGCACTTTTGGCCCAGCCAGTCACTCCTCGATATTCAGATATCCTTTCACCTAGTCGCTCCAATCATGAGAAGAAAAAAAAACTCCAATAGTGTGATAATGTATGGTAAGGGTTAATCACTTCCACCAGTGCACCCAGTTCACACAACGGCACCCAGTGCTCCACCAACGAAGATCAACAAAGCCTCTCACCGTATTGCCTGGCTGACCCAGCACAGACCAGCAGTAATCACTTTGTCGATGACATCAAAAAACTTTCTTCTTACAATAATATTTGCCCTAGGACTCAAAGAGGGCCAAACATAGTGTAAAACCTTCTTTATTTAAAAAAAGCTAAAAATAGTGCACTTACAAAAATGTAGATTCAAATGCGCATATTAAAAGTATCCATCGAGCTCGTTCAGCGTCCCTCGCTCCTTAGGCCACGCCCAACTAGTTTCGTCCTATGACTATGATGAAACTAGTTGGGCGTGGCCTAAGGAGCGAGGGACGATATAGTTAATACAATTTATTCACATACTCCTAGAGACAACTGGCAACGCGTTTCACGGGCACAATTCCCGCTTCATCAGGCAACAAAATAACAGGAGTAACACACAGCTTGGGGTCCAGACTATGCTTGGCACCTCTGTGAGAGACTGGAGAGAGAGGAAGAGGCCCAACCTAGCGCTAGAAGCAGGTAATGTTACACTGCACTGCTGCACTACTCTGCAGAGGGGGGACACTCAGGGAGGAAGTAGGATGGGTGGGAGAGCAGAGGGCCAACCTAGCGCTAGAAGCAGGTAATGTTACACTGCACTGCTGCACTACTCTGCAGAGGAGGGACACTCAGGGAGGAAGTAGGATGGGTGGGAGAGCAGAGGGCCGCCCAGTAATTATGGGGTTTATAGTTACATCACTGATAGCTTTTGCCTGGCAGTTGGCTGTATTACATGACAAAGACAACACTCAGTATACAGCATATAGCTAGAATGGTGTGAATTCTCCCTGCTGGGCATAGTGCGGACGTCACCAGCAAGACAGTATCTCCCACACAGGCAAACTAAACAGCCAGCAGGAATCAGATGTGGGGAATAAGCAATAATGTAAACTTACTGTAATAAGCAATTCCGTTATTCTGGGTAGGAGATCAAATGACATTTGTTTGAAGCTTCTTTTACACTGCATATCGCAATTCTGATTTCTGATTCCGATTTACGATTTTTCACTGGATGCTGATGACAGAAGGAGAATACGCAGCATGCAGGACTTTTGTTTGATCACTTTTAAAATCGTAATTGCATGAAAAATCGCATCAAAATCAGAAATCAGAATGGCGTGTGGTGTTACAGATCCCCGGAGAATGTGTTTGGTGAAGGCGGAGTCACGCATATTTCTTCTGTGTCATTAACAGGCAGCTCCCTGCGGTGCTATTTGTGTTTTTCTGTGATGAGCCTCGACAGCTGCACAATCACCAACTGCAGCAGCGGCCAGACCTACTGCCAGAAGATCGCGGCAACCGTGTCAGTCGGTAAGAATATGTCATGGAAATGCGCCTTCATTAAACAGAAGATGTATGCAGATATACTGCTTAATGTGCCTGACCAGGGAATTGGGGTCAGCCATAGTAGGGTAGACACTTCATATCTCTTGCTCATGTGGGGGCGTGGCTGTAGGTAACGCTCATGCAGGTGGTGTGGCTGTGGGTGACTGATTTGGGGGCGTGTCTTTAGGTGACACTCATGTGGGGGCGTGGCTGTAGGTAACGCTCATGCAGGTGGTGTGGCTGTGGGTGACTGATTTGGGGGCGTGTCTTTAGGTGACACTCATGTGGGGGCGTGGCTGTAGGTAACGCTCATGCAGGTGGTGTGGCTGTGGGTGACTGATTTGGGGGGCGTGTCTTTAGGTGACGCTCATGTGGCGTGTGGCTATAGGTGACGCTCATGCAGGGCATGGCAGCTGGTGACGCTCATGTGGGGGTGTGGCTATCGGTGATGCTCATGTGGGGGCGTGACTTAAGATGATGTTCAAGCGGGGGAGTGACTGTAGGTGACGCTCATGTGGGGTTGTGGCTGTAGGTGAGGATCATGTGGGGGCGTGGCTGTAGATGATGCTCATGTGGGCGTGGCTGTAAGTGAGGCTCATGTGGATGTGGCTGTAGGTGACACTCATGTGGGGGAATGGATGTGGGTGATGCTCATGTGGGGGCGTGGCTTTAGGTGACACTCATGTGGGAGGATGGGGCTATAGGTGACGCTCATGTGGGGGCATGGCCGTAGGTGATGCCCATGTGGGGGCGTGACTGTAGGTGATGCTCATGTTGGGGCGTGGCTGTAGGTGACGCTCATGTGAGGGCGTGGCTGTAGGTGACGCTCATGTGGGGGCGTGGCTGTAGGTGACTCTTTCAGTGGAGATTGGGCCTGAAGGGAAGCGGGTGATCGCCCAAAATCCTCATAGACATGAATTGATATGTCTCTGTGAAGTAGGACTGGTGAACAGAGTATTACAGCTACAGAGGTGCGACCTAATACTGGCGGCAGTTTGCTTCCTATATGGGGCGGGCACAGTTGGGGGGGGGGGGAACTTTGGAATCTCCGCCTCTAGGGTTACACTATAGCCTGACCTAGTCTGACCTGGACAGAAACTGCCACTTGCATTCCTGATTTTTTTTAACTCTTTCAGGCAGAGAAAAGAAAAAAAGGACCACAGCCTAGTGATTTGTGTGCTAGGCACTGTACATACCCAGGTCTATCCCATCATGTCACATGTCACCTCGGCTGTCCTTTAACAGAATTCTTGTGCATCTATTCAATATCAAATGTATTGCAGATCTAAGATTTACAATGGCATCATGTTTGACCCGCCTTCTTCATTTTTTGCCCCTCTTGTGATTTTTCTGTATTTTAAAAATGGCTGTCAGTGCTGCATTTTTTTGCGCGTACGATGTGTGAATTCCATGGAAGTCAATGTAAACACAGAAAAAAAAATGCAATTCGGTATGCAAAAATCACATGTTGTTATTAAAGTTAATAACAACATACATTTCCATGTAGATGAACTTCATTGTATGCATACAAAAAATCACTACCAAAATGTGCACCCAAAAAAAAAGATCCATAACCTAAAAATCCCAAAATACAAAAATGAAAAAACAAAACCCAAACCGTAAAAGCCACGTCCAGAAATCACAGGGATAAGTGTGAGGATTGCCTTCATCAGTATTTCAGTGGTAAATCTGGCATAAACCTAATCTTCTGCATATCACTGTAATTATTTATACTGTTCATATACATAATGTTGTTTCATATGTGTTATGTTCTCTGCCTATAGCTGGAATTTCCACAACCACTATCACCAAATCCTGTGCGGCCTCCTGTACTCCAAGCACTCAGAATCTCCTTGGAAACACCCAAACTACATCCTGCTGTACCACCGATCTGTGCAACGGTTCCACCAGCACCATGCCTGGCTCCACCACTATGCTCCTGGCACTGGGGACCATCTTATGTCTCCTGAGCAGCTCACTTCTGTGATGAGGGGGGGGGTCCATGCTTTCTCAATAAACATGTTACGGAATACATAGCACCAGATCTGTGTGTGCTGTTTTTGTATCAGTTCTTTTACCAGATATCAAATGGAAGCAGGAGATTTGGGCATCCGCTATTTGTAGTGATATGTTGTCATAATTTGCCTTGCGGGTGGCCAAATTTCACAGTATTGCCGTTATTTATAAAGGCACCAATGACGGCACACCAAAATTAACATTTTTGCGTCAGATTGGTAGCTGGGGGTCAGCTAAGGTTAGGTGTGTGGGTGTGTTTGTTAAGGCTAGCCATTGGGGGTTGGTTAAGGTTAGCTGTGTGCAGGGACAGTTAAGATTAGCCATGGGGGGAGATTAAGGTTAACCATTAGGGGTTGGTTAAGGTTAGCCATGGGTGGGGCAGTTAGGTTAGCCACTGGGGGATGCACTGTGTAACAATAGACCCTGCAATGGATTCCTCCACAGGGGGGCCCAGAAGCCACAGGAGGCTGTGGGGAAAAGTTTGAGAGACTGACAACTAAGGGCATGGATAGAAAAAACTTATTCTGATCTCGCACCATTGTTATATTGACTGCATGTGTCCACCACACAGATAAGGAATCACCAGGGCCGGCGCTACCATTAAGGCAAAGGAGGCAGCTGCCCCAGGGCCCCCGAGCTTGTAGGGGCCCCCAGTGGCTACAAGAGGAAAAAAAATTTTTTCAAATCGGCCTTGTAGTTTTTGAGAAAATCGATTTTAAAGTTTCAAAGAAAAAAAAACACATTTAAAAACCTGCCGACTTTAATGGTTGATAGCAAATCCACCTTAAATGCTAGAAACCCTAAATTTGCAGGATATGTTAAGGAGATCATTAGGAATACGAGGAAAAAACAATTTTTCAAAAAGACCTTATAGTTTTTGAGAAAATCGATTTTAAAGTTTAGAAGGAAAAAAGTATAGTTTTAAATGCGGTAAATGTAACTTTTAGTAGCAAACCTAACGGGTTGTGTAATTTTACATGCATCAAACGAAATCGCAATAAATTTCCTGACGGGGTTTCCAGGGGGTCTATACGCAGCCGCAGCGCTTTGGGCAGGGATCGCTATACAGCCGCAATATGGCTGTATGAAGATCCCTGGCATTTTTTCCTATTTTCCCAAATTTTTTTTATGTTTAGAGTGTGGGAATTTTTTTTTTTTCGAATTATGTAGGGTCCCCCCTCCTGAAATTGTTTAACCCCTTGTCCCCCATGCAGGCTGGGATAGCCAGAATGTGGAGCTCTGACCGATTGGGACTTCAAACTCTGACTATACCAGCTTAAAAAAAGGTCCCCTAATGCCGATTTTTGTTCTGGGGTATATGTTGGGGGGGCCCCCCAGGTTTATTTTGCCCTGGGGCCCCATTGTTGCTTAAACCGGCCCTGAGTGTAGGCTAGAGGTGAGGTTGCTACTGGCTAGTGGCTACGCCTTCTGTCTGTCTTGTCTGGTACAAACGCTTGCTGTAGGCTCGGTGAGGTAACCGTTTAGCAAGCGTTCGCGTTCTCTATTTCGTGTTTGTGTTACATTGGTTAGTTAGGGTGGCACGCTTATCACTGGGTGCCTAACGCACGGTGATCGTGTCTTAAACGCGTTTGCTGTTGCGAATGAGTGCGGTGTTCGTGTTTAGCTAGCGTTTGTTATTTTTCTTGATGTTCTGATCGTTGTTATTTGCTATGTCTTTCTTGCTACACTTGTGCTCTGTCTAACTCGGTCTTGTGTCACTATTGGCAATCGCCACTCTTGCTATTGCGTTCCCACTTGGTTTCCGTTGTTGTGTGTTCACCGTCGCTGGGTGGCGACTAGATTGGTGGACACACATACATTCTGTCTCTGTGCTCTCTCTCTTTAAGGGCTATCTTGCCCTGCATTGCTTTAACTCATACAATTCCCATCTGGCATCTGTGGCAGTGCAAAGGCTGTGTTCGTCTGCACTCCACAGCTCCATCTTCTGGTGGTAATTGCCCTCTACAGGTGCATAGAACCATAGCTGGGTTCTGTCAAATTACACGCTTGTGGAGGATTTCCGCAGTGACAGCACGCGTCCTGTGCGCTGACCACGGAAATAATTCCCCATTCGTTACAGTAATGCTTAGTCACTGGAGGGGAGCATGGAGACTAGGCAAGTCCAGTTCAGTCAGATCCATAGGATGGGAGCATGGAGATTAGGCAAGTCACTCCGATCCATAGGATGGGAGCATGGAGATTAGGCAAGTCACTCAGATCCATAGAATGGGAGCATGGAGATTAGGCAAGTCACTCAGATCAATAGGGTGGGAGCATGGAGATTAGGCAAGTCACTCAGATCCATAGGATGGGAGCATGGAGATTAGGCAAGTCACTCAGATCCATAGGATGGGAGCATGGAGATTAGGCAAGTCACTCAGATCCATAGGATGGGAGCATGGAGATTAGGCAAGTCACTCAGATCCATAGGATAGGTGTACGGTGATGGAGGTACATGATGATCGTATTCAGCTAATTAAAATTATACAAAATGACACGTCAATTTTCACAATTCTGTCTACATGTAATTATATGTATATTACAGCAAGTCTTTTTTTTAAAACAGAGAGCGTGGTCTACTTTTCTATTCACCGGCAGATTGCACGATTTGGCAATTACAGCACAGCCTGACACCCGGCACTCTCACTACTGGGGTAGTCTTATACGGCGCATATACCCCAACCTCTATATTTTAACTGGAAAAGTTGGGGGGTCGTCTTATACGTCAGAATATATGGCCATGGATGTCTTTCATCACAAGGAAAGCATCTAAAGGCTTGTACACACATCGGATTTTTCCAAATGACCGGTCGTTTGGACGTTTGAACGTCCGGTCATTTGGACGCGAAATTGTGCATGTGTACGGTCGGTCATTCAGCTGTTCACACAAGCAGAGACGGATTACTTATGACTGACAGGACAGAGAGCCAATCGCAACAGCCTCTGTCTCCTGCAAGTCCCTGTGATAGGAAGCAATGCCTTCTCGGGTGGAACAAGCTGTTCTACCCCCCAGGCAGGGAGCAGAGAGATCCTGAACAAAAGTTCAGGATTCCCCTGGAGCCCTTTGGCCGTTTAACCCTGTAGGTTCCTGTTGGAAGATGCGGAGGAACTAGTGGGGAAATCACCTAACCAGGGCATGTGTAATGTCTCCCAGAAGTTTTTCTAAGCTGTGGCAATTAAATAAAA